>NC_141678.1:93231035-93238535 GCF_028749965.1 Puma concolor
GCAACAATTTCTGCAAGGCTGAAATATTACAGTTTTGTGGGTCCTTATGGTTCTCTGTAACAATTGGAAAGGACGGCAGATACAGAAACGCAGAGCACATTTGTAGGGGTTCAGAGTGTCTCCTTTTATGTGTAGACGCGTGCCGGTTGCCTTCGGGTGGACACGTGTGCACCAGCCTGTGCAACAGGGTGAGGAGACGAGCGGACGCCCAGCCTGCGGTGCCAGGGGCCTGGTGTGTTAGAGCATCTCTAAATAAGCACTTTGTGTGTTGGAAGAAACAAGAAAGTGTGAATGGGGGGGAGGGAGGGTAAGACGGGGAGGGGGGAGCGGGGAGGGAAAGTGGGGAAGGGGGGAGAGGAGGAAGGAAATAAGGAGGAGGGGTGAGACAGGGAAGGGGAGGGAGGAGGAGGGGGGAGAGGAGGAAGGACAGGGGTTTTGAAGTGAGAGTGCGGGATAAGGAGAGTGGGAGGGAACAGAAGGAGAGGGGAGAGGGGGAGGGCCGAGGAAGTGAGAGTGGGGGATGGGGAGAGTGTGGAGGGAACAGAAGGAGAGGGGAGAGGGGGAGGGGAGGAGAGATGGAGAGGGGGAGGGCCGAGGAAGAGAGAGTGGGGAGGGAACATAAAGAAAAGGGAGAGAGGGGGAGGGCTGAGGCAGGGAGTGGGGGAGGCAACAAAGGAAAGGGGAGAGAGGAGGCGGGGAGGGCAGAAGGGGAGGCAGAGAGCTGAGGAAGTGGGAGTGGGGGATGGGAAGAGTGGAGGAGGGGAGAGAAGGGGAGGGAGAGGAGGAGGAGGGGGGAAGAGGTGAGGAGGAGAAAGGGGTACGGAGGGGAGTGGAGGAGGGGGAGCGGGATAAGAGGGGGAGAGGGAGAGGGGGAGGGTTTTCCCGGCGGAGTGGGTCTCGTGGTCCACACCGCAGGTCGGCATCTCACGTTGCCTCGGTTTAACGTCCCCATCTCACTAAACAGAACCAGAGGAAGCGTGCAGGAAAGTACCCGCTGGGGTGTGAGTCCAAGGCCTGTGCCTCCCTCCGCGCACCTGCTCCCCCACCCCCCACCCCCCCCCAGATAAGCGCCATCTTCGTTTTCAGGGCCATCTCGTCCTGGTGTTTTGCCATTAGGGATGCATTCCTAAGCAGTTTATGTCCTTCCTGCTGGTTTTTAGGAAAGTGTCACTCGTCTGTAAATGTTCTGTTTTCGCCCCTTCATCCCCCGTGATTAACGTCGCAGGAGTCCAGGACTTTTGGAGCCGACTGCTTCCCGACGGTGGCTTTCAACTCTTCTCTTTCCCTGCATCTTCTGTAAGCTGGTTATTTACAGCGAATCAATCGGATGTGAGGTTCGCTTGCTTGCCTTCTGTTGTTTGGTTTTGGCAAGACTGACGGTGGGAGGATTTTCTTTCTCCTTTCTGGGACATCAGCAGCCATGGGCGCCGGACGACTATATCCATGAATTTGCCGGACGTTGTAAAATAATAATAGTAACAGCATTCCAACATTTTCTTCTGCCCGTGTATTCGCTTGGCTGTGTCCCTGAAGAGGCATTTCTTTGCATCCGGTCTTTAGAAAACCAGAGGCAGGGTTCACACCGGAAGGGCTGGGGCGTGACTGAGCCCTACTTCTCACTTATGGGTGTTCAAGGTCACCAGTTGGTTCCGCGTCACCCTCCGGACCCATTTCCTCTCGTTGCGAGAATAAGTTATTGCCAAATGCAGGGGCCTCACGCAGCGCAGGCTTATCGTTTCACGGTTTTGGTGGCCACAGGTGTAAATGGGTCCACGGGCCGCGTTCCTTCGGGAGGCTCTCCAGGAATCTGTCCCCTTGCCCTCTTCGGCCTCTGCATGCCTCCGGCACTTCTCGGCTCCTGGCTGTGTCCTCTGCCATCAGGTGGTGGACCTGACGTCCTCCCTGACGTCTGCTCTGACCTCCCGTCCTCTCTGGCTGTGTCCCTGACCCTCCTGCCTCCCTCTTGCAGGGATCCTGTGATGATATCAGGAAGCCTGATAATCCAGGAAGATCTCGCCACCTAGATATCCTTAAGTTCGTCACAACTGCAAAGTGACCTTTGTCAAACAAGCTCACATGTCCATAGGTTCTGGGCATTGGGACATGGACGTATTCAGAGGACCCTCATTCTGCCTGCCACAGAGACCAACGATTTTTTTCCCCTAGGTTTTATGGATTTAAACATA
This sequence comes from Puma concolor, assembly GCF_028749965.1. NCBI lineage: Eukaryota > Metazoa > Chordata > Mammalia > Carnivora > Felidae > Puma > Puma concolor. Next base: position 93,233,222 of record NC_141678.1, read on the forward strand.
TATGATGGGTTTCGGTCACCTTTAGTATCTAATTATCTCTCCCCACCACTGGCCTGTCGACCCTGTGCCCTTTGTCCGTGACTGTAAGTAACCCATTTTAGCGTGTTGGCTACACGGCACGGCTAGATACTTCCAAGAAGCTCTATCTTGTTTGTTTTTGTGGAAAATTCTATTTCAAACCCCCCGTCCGTTGTTTGCTACTGTATTAGTTATCGTTCCTGGGAGTTTCCACTTCAAATTTAGAGTAAAGGGTTTTAACCTCTTCCTTTAAAAAAAAAAATAAGTTTATTTATGTATTTTGAGAGAGAGCTCACACACATGTGTGAGCAGGGGAGGGGCAGAGAGAGAGAGAGAGAGACAGACAGACAGAGAAGCCCAAGCAGGCTCCACGCTGTCAGTGCAGAGCCAGACCCTGGACTCAAACTCACGAACTGTGAGATCACGACCTGAGCCAAGGTCAAGAGTCGGCCTCTTAACCGATAGAGCCACCCCGGCGCCCCTAACCTAATTAACCTCTTCTACTTTGCATTTATTTGTATTTCCATTCTTCCTTGTTAAGTGTTCTGCCTCCTGAGACACAGGAATGTCTTAGTGCCCACCCTGCCCACCACATTTTGTGCCATCTTGCCAAAGCCCGGAGCCCTGAAGCTCTCTCTCTCCCTTTAACGCCTATCTCGGCTCCCGTCTACATGGACAGAACACTCACCACCAGCTTAAGTCAATGCGTTTCCACACCCTTTAGTAATCTGCAGCTCACTGTCCACAGACCCCAGGAAGGGTTTATGGAAGCGATACTCCTGATGTTTTCGCTAGTTGCCTGGCACTGTCCGTGGCCTTTATACTCCAAAGCAAATTATAAGGCATGAAGATTCGTGATTCACATTCTTTTTCCTTGATTTTCCCAAATCTGTTGCTCCCTTTGTTTTTGCAGAATAAGAGTTGGTGTTTAAAATTTCACTGTCTACTTTGGTCTAATTTACTTGGCCTTTTGGCTTAGAAGCCCAACTGATTTTCCTCCCTACGACTGGCATGTCATAATGTTGGACATTCTCTAGTAAAACTTTCCGATATATGCTGTACCTTTTCAACATGTGGCTTCAAGTTTTTTTAAACAATAATTATTTCAGAATAATTTTGGGGGGTTATAGATTTTACTACTTGTTTCTTCGCTTTGATTTCCTGCCTTATGGACTCCCGTCATACGTATGTTGGAATTTTCTTCTTTTCTTTACATCTCGGTTCCTTCTCCTTGTATCCCTTTTGTCTCTTTCGTCATTTCTTTCTGATTTTGCTCATTTTCATTCTCTATGATCAGAAGGCGTTATTGGTTCTTATTTGCTGGTGTGTGCATTCTAGTTTAACATTTCATTCTCAAGTGAAGTTCCTTCCATTTCTTCCCTTCGATTTGCTTCACACCTTATTACCGAATTGCTGAGTTTTGTTGTTACAATTCTCATACATGATATTTTTTTCAGTGTTGTCATCATCTTCATGTTTTTCGCCTTGTTTTGAAAGAACATGTTATTCTGCATGAGCTTCTTGGGGGAACGTTTCTCTGGCATTGTATTTATCATCCTTTGGTGATTTTGTTGTCTTTGTTCGTGTTCTTTTTCTTATAACCACTTAGTAAGGCGAGCTGACTCGAGTACTTTCTGTTGTGCGTTTTTGTGCAAAATTAGTTGTGTAAACTTGCATAAACTTGAACTTTTAGGTAAGCCCTGGTTCTGTGGTTTCTATGTTTGCTTTGTAATTCAGAGCTCCCTCACCCCTTGTCTGCAGGTAGCATTCAGACTAAGGTCACTGCTTTCTGACACCTCTTCACTTCCCCTTTTCCATTTTTATGTAGAATTTTTATTTGTTTCCATTTCTCCCATCCCATTATATTTAGATCCTGTGCCTAGAAATTCACCTTCAGCTCAACATCTCACCCAGAAGACAGATTTAACTGGTTGGTCTTAGAGGTTCTCAGAACCCCTCTTCCGGTCTCCAAGGGCCCCCCATGAGCCCTTCCTCCCGCCAGCCAGAGACATGGCGACATTTGTCCCCATGTCAGCTGCTCCCCTCAGATCGCCACACTGCCAGTTCCAGGGAGTCTGAGTTGGCGCATTGTGTCTGTGAGACACTTCTTTGGGCCCCTCATCCTCCCAGCCCAGGGCCAGCTGCACACACACGTGTAGTGCCCGCGCCCTCTGGTGTCACCGCTGCTTTGGACCATGGGGATTGTTCCTGGTTTTTGCATTTGCTCTCTTGGGACCCCTCGCTGGTCTTCTTGTTTCATGGTCAATTTGGGGGGGTTGCAAAAGGATGCTGCCTTGGCCGCTGTCTTCCTGGAATACCCAAGAGGCACAGATTTTCATTAAGGAGATGGCCCAGCAACGGGGATATTTTGCTCAGCAAATGACTGGCCCTGGCTTATGTGTCTGTGGCTCCTCGGCTGCAGTGTGTGGTGGGGACTGGGGGGCATGAGTGGAGCAAGCCAGCAGGTGGCAGCTGGCTATACAGGAGGTCATGGAAGGGACCCCCGGAAAGCAGAGGCAATCCCTCTGATGGGGCTGCTGGAGTGTAGGGGAGAGTGGGGGAGACTGGGGATTAGCAGTTCATGCGAGCTGAATGGGGCCGCCCTTTCCCAAGACAGGAAGTGCTGGGGGTATGTAGATCAGGGCCCACAGTGGAACTGCTGTTGAGGGCGTGTTCCAGGTGAGAGGCAGGCTCAGCACCGAGGGGAAGTGTTGCTTAACAGGAGGTGGGCCACCTGAGTTCGGAGCCAGTTGGGAGCTCAAGCACAGACACAATTATAAGCTGGGATCCTTTTATTTATGTGTAGAAGAGAGGGGGCCCAGGACCTTAGCCCTGAGGTCAGCAAAGGAAAGCAATCAAGCAGGAAAATAACAACAACAACAACAACAATAATAAAGAAATGAGCTGTCAGTGAGGGTCCTGTAGGAACATTATGGGGATTGTTTTTTTTTTTTTTTCCTCTGGAAGCCCCATTTCAAGTATTTCAAGTTCCTTAGATGAGAGGAACTTGACCGAAGTCAACAAGGATGGGGATAGCACGGCCGAGACTGATCCAGAAGTATTTGGAGGACAGTTGTTAGACACAAGTAGCCAGCTGGATTTTACGCATGAGAAAGAGGATGCTCGGTGACGATGTCTCCCCTGGCACCAGCCTCTGAGTGGCACCCGTGCCAGCTGCAGAGCAAGACAGTAACGGAAGAGAGGGAAGGAGAGTTTTCACCATCTTCGAAGAAAAGACCAGGGGGTCAGCTCTGCATTTCCAAATGGGTCTTCTGTTCCCACTGAGGGAGTTGATAGGAGCAGAAGCTTTAAGTTGATTGCTTACTCGTGTGTGCACTTTGCGAACACTTGTCTGTGTATAACACAGGATGTAGTTAAAAAAATCATTTCCTAGTGGCTGCTCAGGGTGTTGGAAATGTTGTCTCCGTGGTGATACCACAGCTAATTACAACAGCCAAAGTCACTACACTGAGCACTTGGTGTACCTGTATTTTATTATACGGTAATTATAACACAATAAAAATATCCACTATTCAGGGGTGCCTGGGTGGCTCAATCGGTGGAGCATCTCACTCTCCATCTCGGCTCAGGTCATGACATCACAGTTTGTGAGACCAAGTCCCATGTCGGGCTCTGCGCTGACAGCGCAGGGCCTGGTCGGGATTCTCTTTCTCTCTCCCTCTCTCTCTCTCCCTCTCTCTCTGCCCCTCCCCTGCTCATGTGCTCTCTCTCTCTCTCTCTCTCTCTCTCTCTCTCTCTCAAAATAAATAACTAAACATTTAAAAAAGATAGCCCCTGTTCAACTGGAAGAAAGGGGTTGTTGATTATGAACACCACTTCCACGAGATCAAAGGATTCACCTTCCTATGTCTACTTACGTATAATTCCCAGATGGCAATGTACCTTTCTGCAATTATCCCTACCCTCACTTCTGTTAGAAAACCACTCTTCCGGGGCGCCTGGGTGGTGCAGTCGGTTAAGCGTCCGACTTCAGCCAGGTCACGATCTCGCGGTCCGTGAGTTCGATCCCCGCGTCAGGCTCTGGGCTGATGGCTCGGAGCCTGGAGCCTGTTTCCGATTCTGTGTCTTCCTCTCTCTCTGCCCCTCCCCCGTTCATGCTCTGTCTCTCTCTGTCCCCAAAATAAATAAACGTTGAAAAAAAAAATTTAAAAAAAAAAAAAAGAAAACCACTCTTCCACATTCTTGTAAACAAAGGTCGGTCATGGAAATTATCAAGAGCAGGGAGAGTATCCTTTGTTGGAAGCTGGGCTCGTGGTTGGCATAATTCAAGCTGCGACTGATGTGAGATACAGGTGTAGAGGCTCTTGGTCCTTCAACTACAGATGATGTCTTGCTGAAGATGTGAGAAATAACTCCCCCAGACAGGGGTACGTCAGGCAGGGTTATGAAGGGTAAGTAGAGCTACAAAAGTTGAAATATGTGCAGAGAAGGAAAGACTCCAGGATCGAAAAGCCTAGAATCCAAAGTAGTTCCCTGCCAAAGGTGTCACACTGCCTCTTGAAAATATTTAAGTTACGGAAGTATTATTATTATTATACATTTATGACAGGCTTAGTTATTATCCTTGTTTCACAAAAATTTACTAGTTTCTCACTAATAATAAAACTTATGTGACCGGGCTTGAGTTTGCTTTAAAGGTTGAGAGGCCATGTATATAGAATGTTTAGTGCAGAGTTGATGTGTATTTATATTTAGCTCTTAAGAAATGTTTGTAATTTGTAATGCTGATCCACAAAATGGTCTGGCTAGGGCTCATACACACATGGAGATCCCCACCAGACTCCACAGACTGGGCACAGGAGCAACACTGTGTATGTTGTGTATAAACTCTGCGTGAAGCATCTTGGAGTGTTGGAATGAAAAGTGCCCCCCAAATCATTGGGTCCAGGCTTCTCATTCAATGAGAACAGAGCAGCTCAAAGGCCAGGTGCTCAGCTTCTAAGCTAGCATGAAGTTGGGCAGTGAATGAAGTCGGGACCGCAGCTCTCACCTGTATCCCCAACCTGAGTTCTTCCCCAGGTGTTACCCACTTGTGTCTCTGCAAACCTCAGCCTCTCCCTGAGCTAGACTGCCACCACCATTGTCACCACCACCACCAACAACAACAACAACACCATCGTCATCTTCATCACCACCACAACCAACACCAACAACACCAACAACACCACTTCCATAGCCAGTCCACCAACACCACCACCAACACCACCATCACTATTGGGCCGACTGGCCTTTTCCTTCTCATTCAACTTAACCTTAGGACTAGCCTGCCCATAGT
>NC_141678.1:93243535-93358535 GCF_028749965.1 Puma concolor
CCATCTGCCATCGTTCACGGTGCTGCTTGTTTTCCTGACGCAGTGATACGACCGTGGCACCCCATGGTGGGCAGTGTTTCCAAAACACGGAAGGGAAATTTGAAATAAAATATTGAAAATGAATCCCTATGATAAATAAGGTCCATGCATACATGAGGTTAAAAATGCTTGCCGATACTTGAGACAAGAAGGCACGAGAAGGACTCAGTGAAGTTTTGCTTCTATTTTCTCAGTTTTATTTCCTTAAAGAATTTTCGGGTTCTATGTGACACGGGAGTTTCTTCCACACTTCCTAAGAGTACACGCTGTACCCACGCGCAGGAAACTGACCTCTCCGACAGACCTTTCAGAGTTTTTATAGTTTAAAATTAAGAACATTTCATATTTATTTAATATAAAAATGTGAACAGAGCTATTCCTTACCAATCTTGAAAGAAAGGCACGACCCAGTGATTTTTATTGACTCACGGACACTTCTTTTTTTTTTTAATTTTTGTAATCTGTATTTAGTTTTGAGAGAGAAACAGAGTGTGACCAGGGGAGAAGCAGAGAGAGAGGGAGACACAGAATCCGAAGCAGGCTCCAGGCTCCGAGCTGCCAGCACAGAGCCTGACGCGGGGCTTGAACTCACAAACCGTGAGATCATGATCTGAGCCGAAGTTGGACGCTCAACCGACTGAGCCCCCCAGGCGCCCCAACTCACGGACACTTCTTAGACAGAAGTTCTACCAGAAGAGTAATTTCCCTAAATGTATAAAAACATTGTTATTTAAAGATTAGAAAGTTCAAGTGTTGCCTTGCTTTTAAATAGATATTTGGACTTCCAGTATGCTTTCCCTTGATGGCACATATATTCTGTGTATACATGTCTGTGATGTCACATATATTTCTGTGTATACTTGTGTCTGTATGTGTGAGTGGATGTGTGTGTGTGTGTGTGTGTGTATGACGAAATCTGAATTGGGTCTAGATTTTCATTACATAGTTTATTTCAGGAACATCTAGACGGTATGTTACAGGATAACGTAATTTCCTTTAAAAATATTTCCAAGTCATATTTCCAAGTATATTTCTAAACATCTTAATGAAATAAAAGCTGTATGATTCTATTTTTCCAGAACATAAAATCACTCTCTCCAAGAGACAAGGCTAATCTTTCCTTCTAATAGAAATATCATGAACTCTTATATAGATAGAGGAAAACACTGCAACCATTTATTATTGAAATGCTTTTGAAACTATAAAATACAGATATTATATCCAGTAAACATTTATTGAAAGCATCCTATGTGCCAGGAATTATGCAGGATTCTGAGAAAACAATGCCAAATAAATTTAAAATCATATGTACATTGGAGAGCCTGGGTGGCTCAGTTGGTTGGGCATCCGACTTCGGTTCAGGTCATGATCTCAGGGTTCGTGGGTTCAAGCCCCGCACCGGGCTCTGTGCTGACAGCTCAGAGCCTGGGGCCTCCTTCAGATTCTGTGTCTCCCTCTCTCTCTGCCCCACCCCCACTTGTGCTCTGTTTCCCTCTCTCTCTCAAAAACGAGTAAATATTAAAAAAAAATTTTAAATCACATGTGCAATGATCCAAACCTGGTCGGAGGGAGGCAGGAAGTCTGTTACTCTAAAATGGACGGAGTGAAAACGTGGCTCAGCCAGGCTGTGGAGAAAGCTCATTTTCCGGCTTCATTTTCCACATCAGGGAGGCACTCCTGACGGGTAAAGGGCCGGGCGGTGGCCAGAGGAGGGCATCGCAAGGAGTGAGAGTGTGAAGCCACAAAAGAGCCCTTCCTGCTCTGGACACCTGCGTCAGCACTCGCTGCATCAGGAGACAGAGCAGTCCTGGGAAGAGGAGGGAAGGCGGGGTCCAGATCAGCGCGGGAGCCAGCTGGACACGCACATCCGCTAACTCTCCAAGACCCCATAGCCGTGCCCTGGAAAGGGGATTCAGGGTGGGACTTAGCTTATTTAACAACCCATCACTGATCTTTGTAATTACCACGGTTATTCGGGATCTGGTAGGACAGATCCGAAACCTGAAATGATGAAGGCCCAGAGAATCTCAACCTCAGGAAATGGTGTGACCCAGGTCTCGTGCAGGAGGCCCCGGCCTGCAGACGTGGCTCGCAGACGTGGCCCGCAGATGTGGCCCGCAGACGTGGCCCGCAGACGTGGCTCACAGTCGTGGCCAGCGAACCGGAGGACCTGAAGCTAGAGGCCAGCCAAGGGGGCCGTGTGGAAACCAGGACGGCAGGAGGAGGGGGGACGAGCCACATGACCAGAGGGTCTGCTGTGGCTTGTTGGAAGTCAGGAACTCAAATTCCCCAGATACGTACCATGCCCCACGAGTGTCACCTTGACTACTCCTGACACTTCCCAAGGGACCCCGCCATAAAACAACGGTCTCTAGACTGTTGTAACAACTGGAAAGGTCCCGTCGAAGATGAGAAGAAAGTTTGGAAGTCACTAATTTACTCTTTTAAAATTAGAACAAGATTGTAGACAAATAATAAAACACCAAAAAAAAAAAAAAACCCAATATGCATGTAAAAGTAAACCTTTATCTATGTTTACTATGAAAGAGTATAGTCTTTTAATTTTTTTTTTTTTAACGTTTTTTATTTATTTTTGGGACAGAGAGAGACAGAGCATGAACGGGGGAGGGGCAGAGAGAGAGGGAGACACAGAATCGGAAACAGGCTCCAGGCTCTGAGCCGTCAGCCCAGAGCCCGACGCGGGGCTCGAACTCACGGACCGCGAGATCGTGACCTGGCTGAAGTCGGACGCTTAACCGACTGCGCCACCCAGGCGCCCCAAGAGTATAGTCTTTTAAAGCATACTTCCTGAGATACCACTGACACGTAAAAATTGTGTATATTTAAGATGTGTCATGTGTGGTTTTGAGGCTCAGATATCTTGGGAAATAATCACTACCATCAGGCCAATTAGCGTATCCATCACCTCACGTGGTGCACATCACGTCTGTGAAGAATACAGACTTTAAACACAGAGAGGAAAAGAAGTATTTGCAGACTTAGCATTCTGGTCTCGATCCGCTCACTTTTAACATAGGTGGTCTGGTCTCTGTCCATCACACACACACGTAGACACAGAAGCAGAGACCATCTTGGGTATACCCATCGGGCATATCTTTGCAAACTTAATCTTAACGATACTAATCCATTTATCTGAGAGTAGGAAAAAGAATAAATGTTACAACGGATTAGAATTTCTGCTCTCTCGATATGTTTAACTGGGAACCACATTAGTGAAAATCAGCTGGAGCAAATTCAGTGTCTCCAAAGGGTGCTGCGGGTGTTTTTGGAACACAGGGCACCCCGAGGTGTTATTTGCAACAGACGCAGGGTGGAAGACGGGGCGTGTAGAGGAGAAGCCATATTTGTCATCATACCTTTTATTTAAATACGACAGAGGGGGTAAGGCATTTCCTGGGTGTCTACCGAATGCCGGGCATTGTAACTCAGATTGTTGTCAGGTGCAATCTTGCGTTTAAAAAAATCTCTTAACCTTCACAAAACCCAATGAGGCAGGCATCATCATCCACGTTTTACTGTTAGGAAGAATGATGACGCACACAGCCCGCAACCTTGAAGCCGGTCTCCAAACGCGTGGCTGTCTCTAAACCTTGTGGTGGAGATTACAGATGGTGGGTCAAGAGAGAGCCTGGGTCTTAGCAAAGGACAGAGAGAGGCCCTTGGTGTAGACACAAATGGATTTAAATCCACTTGCAAACCCTAATCCCTTGGCATCGTTGCTTATGCTTTCAAATACCCATTTTATTTCTGTTTGGAATGTGAAGAATAGAGATTTACTGTAGGATTAAATAAACGTACATGCAAAACATTTAGCGCGGCATCCAAAAAGGTAAGCGCATCTGTGAAGACAAACGTTTGATGCCCCTTAGGACCTCACTGTTTTTATCAGCTGAGTATTTTTTGTGGATATTGTATTTTGCTTACAGTCTAAGCTGCATTTTACAGCACTGGCCTCCGAGGTTTCTGATTTAAGTCCTGGTTCCGGTGAAAGAGTAATAAAGAGGTTTTGCTGGACCCAAGAATCTAGTAAAAAAAATAATAATCGTGCCAGCCATACACAGTTCTATGACATATTAGAGAACTCTCGGGTTTATTTCTACCCAAAGCTATCTGAATGGAATATTTGCATTGATTTATGATTTCATCGCGTGTACTAGTAACTTCCAGGACGGTTCTATTTGGGCAAAGAGGCAAAGGACAAAGAAACCAAGGTGTAAGACATAATAGCTATTTATGCCACAGGTAAAACCTCAACAGAAGTAGCCTAAGCTAATGATAATTGGTTTAAATGATAATCCTGAAATTATATTCTGAGTAAGATCATTAAAGTCTAGCATTAATACCTCTGTTTGATTTTCCATGCAAGTTACATTTCAAAGCAAAAACTGGGTTTACGCCACAGGTTTGTATTCTTATAACCAAACACAAGACCAGGTCTTCAGAAATGACTCCTCGTTCTACTTTTGAACTTGGCTCTTCAGAGGCTACGCGTACTAAAGGGAATCGGAGCTGATGCTCGGCCTTTCTGGGCGCACGATGAATTTCTCCGTCGGTCTAACTCCAACATCTGCTGTCGTTTACTTCAACGAATTATTCCGTTGGAGGCAAGCAAACAATAAGAAAAGCTCTGTTCCAGAAACCCAACAGCCGATGGCTTTGGGTGTACATCTGCTGTTAGAGAATGGAATCGAACAGGAGAAGAAGGAAACCGAGGTCCCCGTAGCTTCTCCTACTCCTGCCCCTCGTCAGGAGCCAGGCAGTAAACATTCTCACGGCTGTTGCATCCTCGCCTTTAGAGGCATGAGGGTTTAATTCCCTCCGTGAAGGGTTTCAGTCGGCGTCAGGGATAGCGTGGGTGGAGGTCAAGGTGGCGAAGCCCAGGGCCCTCTGCACGAGCGCCGCGGTTAGCTGGTCCCTGTACCTCCAGTGAGGAGCTTATCAATTTCTTGGTTAGAGGGGCCCCTTCAGGCAGGAAGTCCTTACTCCTCTGTCACCCAAGAGTCTCCCTCATGACCCTGAAAAGACGGAAAGGTGATACCCCGCGACAGTCACCCAAGACAGCACATTCTGAAAGGCTGAAGGTGTCTGCGTCTCCTCGGGTCCTCCCAGGTCATTCTCCCTGCTCGTCAGTGCTTGAGGAGGGGTGGGCCGTGCAATGTCATATGACACACCCAGCGCCTGGCACACAGGAAGCCCTCGGTACGTCATCTTGCATGAATGACATCGCGACCATCCGGAGACCCGCGTTGCCCTTGATCTTATTTACCCGGTGCCGCGTGGCGCTTCAAGTGTCCCCACTTGCCGAGTCACTGGGGTGCCCTCCCCTCCCGCGGTCAGGCGACAGCTTGAACGAGCTGGGCTGGTCTCTTGTACAGGTTCCAGGTGGAACACGGTCCCCTGATCACGACAGACCAGACCACCGTGTGGTGGTAACAGGTTTCCACCAGGGTGGTTGTGCGCGATGACCTTTCCTGCGTGCCCGGGGAGTAGTGCGTCATACGTATGCCTCAATACTGCTCCAGGTCTCGGGGGGCCTTGGGGAGTGGGGGACGGGTGGTGCCGACGGGTGGCTGGCGGTGAGGAGGCAGCAGGGGACCAGGTGCTGGCTCCCGCCAGGCTGTCGGAGGGGAAGTGACAGCAAGCAGGGGCGTGTGTTCACCTCGGGCCTTCCCCAGCTCTGGCTTTGTGTGGCGGTCCCCCCACGGCGGGGGGTCCTGTGCTTCCGGGGGTCCAGCGGCCTCCTGTTAGTTTCTGCAGCGGCTGCCCCTGGGGAAACCACTGGCCGTGGCAGGGTTTAACCCAAGGTGAACAAACGAATGTGTGTTTCTTGACAAGGACGTAGATTGAATCCACTTGTAAGGCTTATTCAGAATGCGGACATCAGATGTGGCTTTTTGACAGCCCGTGTGTTTACAGCCACATGTGTGTTTGCAAATGTCACTAACACGGGCCATTCTAGACCCAGTGCTACCAACCAAGTGAGACTCTGGAAGCTTCCGTCCCTCACCACTTCCGGCTGCGGGCTGATGCTTCCTGTTGCCTCTGGGGGAACATCCTGGTCATCAGAAATGAGCGTGAGCCCTTCAGAGGGTGGCTCAGACTGAGGGGTCTGTGCCCTCACACACTTGCCCTCCACAAGCACCCTGAGCCACGGATGCTGAGTGCTGGGCAGGACGGTTGGGGGGCGGCAGGCTGGGGGGCAACAGGTTGGGGGCAGTAGGCAAGGGGGGAACACACGGGGGAGGGTCAGTCTAGGGGTAGCTACACGCACAGACGCATGCAGGACGCCCCAACGGTGCTTCCGGTGGAGGCCGGGAAAGGACTTCAGGAAATGACGCGTGGGGACAAGTCTGGGGTCCTGTCTGAGTCAGCACAGAGGCGACCAGAAGTAGCCGGACACTGCACACCCGCGTGGGGAGCTGGCCAGCGGATCGGGATGGCGGGCACACTTACCGAACAAAGGGTGAGACCCCGTAGGAATGGAGGCGGGCAGAGACCACGTCATGGAAGGGTCTAAAAGCCATGCAAGGGAGGACAGTCCCCACCCCAAGGGCCTTAACCGTATCCACTCTTCAGAAGAGTCAGTGGGGCACCGCGGCCATCACCCTCCCCACAGTGAGACTCACCCCCATCCTGCAAAAAGTGTCGTTCTCTGGTGGTTCTCACGCTCTGCTCGGTGCTGAGGTCTGTGTAGATGCTTAAGAAATGGCTTCTGTTTCAGGACACTCAGGAAGTGTTCTTTAATTTATGTCAACCCTGGAAGAATTAACAAAGTGGTTGAAGGGATTTGTGGGGAAATATTAATATAATCCCACTGGCTGCATTCCGTAGGAATGGTGGATGTCAGAGCAGAAGCAGCATTTAAAGTTGAGTGTTAATTGTTGGGCTTAAAAGTGTAATTTATTCTTCACTGCTGAATTAGCAATACTTGGGCGTATTACGCACGCTTTAGTGAAGAGAGCAGATTAGTTAAGCCTTAGCACATGCTGCTGAGAGGTTTGTGTTTGAAATTGAATGTGAACATCGCGAGTGAGCCAAACCTGTAACAGAGACAGGAGTTATCATTGTATGAAGTAAGCGTCTGTTTTGTGCTTTGCTGAAATTTTGGAGTTTAATTCGTAAAATATTTAGACATCATATTTATAGCTGTCGCTGCTCAGTGCCAATTGAATGAATCTTCTCTCTCAAGAAGCAAATGAGTTCCCAACTTGTGAAACTTCACCCTCAATGCCCATATGTTCGTTTATTTTTGAAGAGATCGTGGATAGGCGGTTAGTAGTTTTCATATTTTACAGTAGCTCTAGGGATCAATGGGACTATATACGGAAAGACGAATTTTAAACTTAAATAATAAGTTAAACAACTTCAATAAACTTAAAATTTATTAATTTTCGGTGGAAGGATTAAAGCAAGCATTGAGCAAAAGTTACTTGTGAAATGAGCGGGTCTGACATTCAAGGGGCCCTCGGCCTCCAGAAATTATGCACAATTGTGCATTGTAAGCATCTAAACATGTTTTGCAAATTCTAGGGGGCCAAATACACAAGAGTTTCTTCACATTCTCAAAGAACGTTCTGATGAAAAAAAAGTGGGCAAAACCACTTAGCACTTTGGTCAGATACTACATAATACTAAGAAATAGAAATGAGTTTGTAGAAATAAACCAGCAACTCAAGGAAAACGGTGCATTCTGATTGTGGTTCCAATGCTGATGCTACTGGGAATTTCCACGCCTTTCCAGCGGCTCGGACAGTGATAGAAATCTGGCCGAGGATCAGGTCTGACAGGTGCACAAAGAGTTCTGGCTACAAATAATCATCGCACTCTTAAGGTAGTGGGAAAATTAGGATAAACCTCATGTCCCTCAAAAGGGGGCAGCAGATAAATTACAGCTCTCTCGTAAGAATGAGACGGCTTTCTATTTATCCACATGGAAAGCTCCCTGAAACATATTGATAATTTAAAAAAAGAAACTCAAAATCACTGTGTGTGGCATAATCCTATCTGTGCGAAAAATAAAGAAATAAGGTCTTTGATTTTATATTTTTTCTCTACTTAAAATTACGAAAGGATAGACCCAAAGATTGTAAAGGTGTTTACAGAGGCAGACGGCTGAGGTTGACTGGAAGCATGTTTTCAGTCTTTGTTCGATAAATTTTGGATTCCACAAAAGTATTACTGTGTTGACTGGAAAACCAAAACAAGGAAAGGAAAACCAAGGACGTTTACTCTGGTCCTAGAAAAGAACAGGGGATTTGAGTTTGACTATTTGTCCTTGGAAACAATACAAAAGTGGCAAGACAGGCTGGTGCTCCAAACCAGCATGGATTCCTACGCTTCTTCTCTGTCCAGAGCCTTCTCTTCACCGTTAGTTCCAGCTCAGACACTACTGCTGGGATGCTTTTCTCACTTCCCTAGAGCAAAATCATTCACTGGTCCTCACTCTTCTTGAAGCACAGCCTGGACTTCCTCCCTCTGTCTCTGCCCACAAGGTCGATCGCTCCCTGCTCAGCCAGGAGGAGCTCTTAAAAATGAGGCCTGGAATACTTTTCATCATCTGGCGATCCTATTCTCCAACCTTTTAGAAGGAACTCAATAACATATAAGGCATGCTGTTCAAAAAGTTTTCTGTCTTTATGGAATATGAAACTTGGCAAGGCCAACAAAACCGTTACCCTTTTGTTTGAAGAGTTAAGTGGAAAGATCAAATTCCCCTGAAACATAATGAATCGGTTCGATTGTACTTAACTCTAACCTCGTTGGACACGTTAATAGGGCCACAGAAACATTTCTGCCCTGCTAAGGGGACTGTGGCCAACCATAAAAAAGTGGAGTCACGGAAGTGAACTGTGGTGTTCTCTCTGCAGAACCACTCATGCCCACTAGAGAGTGATTTCCCATGACCTTTGGATGTTTCCTGTCCCTGAGATAGATGAGAGTCGCTTTAAAAGACACACAGTGACATTCTCAGGGCACCTCAGCCTCATGTGCACTGGAGGTGGTGTTAGTTCTCAGGGTCCAACCCATTGCGCCAGGAAGACACGAATCCCACCTGTGTCCCCTGACTTGCGGGTCCCCCCGCCACGATGTCTCAGAGGGCACCAGAGGGAAAGAGGACCGATGGAGAGCTCTCCGGATGTGTTCCTGATCATCACCAAGGAAGGTCTACCTTTATCTGCTGTTTTATGAATTTGGCTTTCCACACAGTGGAGATGCCGAAAATATTTCGCAGTATGGGAATGAACGCTGTTGTTCACACTGGTCCATGCGGGATGAATTTCAGCTCTGGTTCCTCACATAGTTTCTCAGGGGCAGGATGGGAGACGGAGAAGGGAATGACTCACTGCTTGAAATCACACTTGCAGATACTCATACACACACACACTCACCGAAGTCTATCTTACCCCAATTTTTGTGCTTCCGAAAACCTAAAATCAATCCCTGGCCTCACATGCCCTAAGGACACCTTCTACCTTCTTCTTGCACATCCTTCCATTACCAACCCCACTGGACACTTGGGCAGGAGACAAAGAATGAGGACAATGGCCAGCATGGTCAGGAAATCCAGCGGATCATGAGATGTGGACATTAAATGGGTCAATGTGTGCAGACCTGGGAAGTGTCGATATTCACTTCTCCTCCAGAAGGTATTTGGTTCTCCAAATACTGAAGTGAATTCTGAAGGTTTCCATCTCCCAGTAATGGCAAAATGGACTATATCAGATAACTCCCCTGCCAACCACAATTATAAACTCTGGACAAGATATTTAAAACCCGATTATTTAAAGGTACTCCAGATTTACCAAAACCAGCAGAAATTGCAGAGAATTTTAGCACTGAAACAAGAGAACCACAGAAAATATTCCCATTCTTCCATCTTATCCCATAGGACACGTCCAGGTTTTTCTAGGTCAAGAGAATAGAGCTCAAGCAGGAGGCATCGGTACCTTAGGGCTTTGAGTCAGAGGTTGAATTTGGGGGAACCAGAGATGCTGAAATCGAGAAGAATCCCAGAAAGGAAAAAGAGGCCAGGCCCTCAGTCCGAGTGCAAAATCTCCTCAGGTCGCTGCTGACTCCTAAACTGCACGGGCAAGGGGTAAAACTTTAATGATAACTCGTTAAAGCATCAGCTGGAAACCTCAAAACTCTGAGGAGAAATTTTGCAGGGGCTGTAAATCACTGTGAAACCAGAGCTGTGAGGGCACGCCAGAGTATAGGGCCTTGTTCAATATTTCAGGCTTCCTTATAGATCCCAAAGGGAATTAAGCCTTATGAGAAAGGACCATCCTCTGGGACTAAGACCTATGTGTTCGGACTAAGGAATAAATCAAAATAGATCTACTCAAATAAGCCACAAAACCAAACCGCTTGTAAGAGCTAGGCAA
The DNA here is from genome assembly GCF_028749965.1 of Puma concolor. Classification (NCBI taxonomy): domain Eukaryota; kingdom Metazoa; phylum Chordata; class Mammalia; order Carnivora; family Felidae; genus Puma; species Puma concolor. The sequence goes on from NC_141678.1 coordinate 93,253,981, forward strand.
TTCACTGGTAATTTAATTGCATGCCAGAAAAATGACTCAACACTTCTTAGAGACAGATAACAGACTCCAGAGTCCCGGCAAAGCGTGATTTGCGATACCTAGTATGCAGTAAAAACGAAGAAAACTAAACAGGCAAATAAATAGGAACAGGAAATTCATAGTCAAGGGGAAAAGCTTCCAATACTAATAGACCTAAAAATGTCCCAGATTCGGGAATTGGTGAGTAATTACTTTCAAATACCTACGGTAGGGGGCACCTGGGTGGCTCAGTCAGTTAAAAGTCCATCTTCTGCTCAGGTCATGATCTTACGGTTTGTGGGTTTGAGTCCCGTATCTGGCTCTGCACTGATGGCATAGAGCCTGCTTTGTATCCTCTCTCTCTCTCTCTCTCTCTCTCTCTCTCTGTGTCTCTCTCTGCCCCTCCCCAGCTTGCTTTCTCTCTCTCTCCCACAATTAAATAAGCATTAAAAAAATTAAAATAAAATAAAAATAATGAAATACCCATAAGAGGTATATTCATGAGTAGACCAACTAGATGGATAAAAAGGATACAATGAGTGCAATAATAGATAAAAAATTGGAAACTGGGGAAAGACTGAGATTCCAACTCAAAAATATATTACCTGAAATACAAAATTTATTATAGGAGATCAACAGAGGACAGAACACTACAGAATGACCAGTCAGTGAACCTGAAGGCAGAACAGTGGAAATTTTCCAGCTTAATACAGGGAGAATAAACAACTAAAGTAAAACCAACAAACAGTGACAACAATGACAAACCCCAACAACTAATGACCTATAGCATGAAGTGGCCAAACAAAAAGGTAATTTAAGGCCCAAAAGGAAAAGCAAGGGTGAAGGAAAAGCAGGGGAGAAGACCGACATACTTGAATAATTAGGGTCAGAATTTTCCGAATTGGATCAAAAACATCAATGCATACATCCAACAAACCCTCAAAACCACGAAGACAAACAGAATAAAATGAAACAAAAAACCAACCAACAAAAAAGTCCATACACAGGTACATGATAGTCAAACTACTAAAAACTAGTAGTAGGAAGAAAATCTTACCAATAGCCAGAGGCAAAAAAGATGTATGATATACAAAAGAACAAAGATGGGGGCGCCCACGGGGCTCAGTCGGTTGAGTGTCTGACTTTGGCTCAGGTCATGATCTCTCAGTTCATGGGGCTCAAAGTCTCTCTCTCTCTCTCTCTCTCTCTGCCCCTCCCCGCTCATGCTCTGTCTCTCTCTGTCCCTCAAAAAATGAATAAACGTTAAAAAAAATAGAAAAAAAGAGAACAAAGATACTTCTCATCAGACAAAATTCTAACCAGAAGACAACAGAGGAACTTCTTTCAAAGGCTGAAGACAAAACACTGCTAATAAGAATAGAACATTCAGTAAATATATCATTCAAAAATTAAAACAAAATAAGGACATTTCCAGAGAAGCAAAAATTTAGAGAATTTGAGCTAGAAGTCTTGAAATATAAGAAAGGCTAAGGAAACAATTTCCAGCAGAAACAAACTGATGTCATGTTGATCTAAGAAGCTACAGGAATGAATGAAGATCACTGGACATTGCAAACATGCATGTAATATGAGAGAATATTTTCATAAGTATTTCTTGCTTTTTAAAAGTTTTTTAAGAGTAAAATGATTGTTTAAAACAAATAATAAAAACTAAAACAATGCAGTTCAAAGTGAAAGTCAAATATATAACAGTACCAAAGTGAAGATGTTATAGGCTCTCACATTGAACATACAGTGAGTGAGGACCATGAAAAGTGAAACTTCATCCCAAGAGCAAGCACTTAAAAAAAGGAAAAAAAAAAACAGTTAAAAACCAATAAAGGAGACAAAAGTCAGTACTAAAAATTACTTAGTTATTTGAAAAGAAGTCAGGAAAAAAGGAATAAAGGACTAATAAGAAACAAAGAAAACAAATAGCAACGAGGTGAGCTCGAATTCCATCCTATGATGGTTACATTAAATGTTAATGGCCTTGGTACTCCCTTACAAGGAAGAGATTGTGAGAATAAATAGAAACGCAAGACAAAACTACACATTGTTTATAAGAGGTACACATTAAATATGAAGATGTAGAAATGTCATGGATAAAATCTGGAAAAACACTAAGTATACTGAAATTAGGATAGCTATAGTAATATCCAGAAAAAAAAATGGAACTGAAGATACATTTACATTATAAAGATAATAGGTGACTTAATCAAAAAGATATAAAAATGTAATATCAGAGATTCAAAGTATTTAAAGTTAAATGTAACTAAGGAAGAAATAGACAAATCCTCAATTATAGTTGGAAATTCTAACATCCTTTTTTATAATTTTTAAAATAAGGAACAAACAAAAAATATTGCTAAAGTTACAGAAGACATAGCTGTTAACACATTGACCTAATTGATGTGTATAGAACCCTATACACAACAATGGCAAGTACAATTATTTTCAAGTATACTTGGGACAGTCACCAGTATAGCCCCCACGCTGTGCTGTAAAGCAAGTCTTGAAAATTTTAAAATTTTTTTAATGTTTTATTTATTTTTGAGACGGAGAGAGACAGAGCATGAATGGGGGAGGGTCAGAGAGAGAGGGAGACACAGAATCTGAAGCAGGCTCCAGGCTCTGAGCTGTCCGCACAGAGCCCGACGTGGGGCTCGAACTCTCAACCGTGAGATCATGACCTGAGCCGAAGTCGGATGCTTAACTGACTGAGCCAGCCAGGTGCCCCAATTCTTGATAATTTTAAAAGGATTTAAGTCATACAGAGTCTGACTATACCAGAATTGTGTTAGAAATCGGTAAGAATAAAGTGTTTAAAAAATATCGAACCATCTGAGAAATAAGCAAGACACTTCTAAGAAATCCACAATCCAACAGAAATCTCAAGGAATTAGAACATATTTTGAACTGAATGACAATGAAAACACAACATATCAGAATTTTCAAATTGTAGCAATAGCAGTTCTTAAAGGAACATGGAGAGTTTAAAATATTTATATCATGAAAAACAGGTTTAAAATCTAAGATGTATCCTAAAGAACATAATAATACAAGGGTAAATTAGCCCTCCCCTCCCCACAGAAAAAAAAGTCAAAAAAAGAGAAAGTAATAATGGGGTAGATAACAAAAAGAAGGGGCGCCTGGGTGGCTCAGTTGGTTAAGCGTCCGACTTTGGCTCAGGTCATGAACTCACAGTTGGTGGGTTCAAGCCCCGTGTTAGGCTCTGGGCTGACAGCTCGGAGCTTGGAGCCCACTTCAGATTCTGTGTCTCCCTCTCTCTGTGCCTCCCCTGATCTCTCTCTCTCTCTCTCTCTAAAAAAAAAAATAAGTAAACATAACAAAATTTAAAAAAAACACAAAAAGAAAAAATAATAAAGGCAAGAGTTGATTTTTTAAAAAAAAATTAATAGATTGATAATACTTTAGCTGGAGTTACCATAGAAAAAATAGAGGATATAAATTACAAACATCAGAAATAAAATATATGATATAACTGGGGCCCCTGGGTGGCTCAGTTGGTTAAGCATCTGACTTTGGTTCAGGTCATTATCTCGTGTTCAGGGGATCGAGCCATACAAAGAGCTCTGTGCTAACAGCTCAGAGCCTGGGGCCTGCTTCAGATTCTGTATCTCCCTCTCTCTCTGCCCTTCCTCAGCTCATGCTCTGTCTCTCTCTCTCTCTGTCTCTCTCTCAAAAATAAACATTAAAAACTTTTTTAAATATATGATATCATTACACATCATACAGATACTAAAAGGATAATGAGCAAATACAGTGGGAAACTTTATACCAATTAATTAAAGAATTTAGATGAAATGGACAAATATCTCGTAAAACATGACAACAAGATTAATATTAGTTGGGACACAAGTTGACCTCAAGTTCAGCACAGTGTGCCCAATGTGTTGCAGGCAGAAGGTGGCTAGCAGCCTCTATCACCTGGCCTGTAAAGTCTACATCAGCAAGGTGACAACATCAGCACCTGAATGAACCATGAAGGTATGTCCACACCACCTGCTTATATAGTGCATGCACCCAGTACTGAACGGGTCATTCTCTGTTCATGGCTGTGTAAACTGAACATAATAACAACTTTGAGTTCTTAAAAACATATAGCACCAATCAGGAGGGAAGGAAAAGAATGTCTCTGAACATGATGTTTTGTAGGAGTAAGAGGAATATTTAAGAATGTCTGTGTTTCATATATTAGAAGAGAAATGAAAATGATTGGTCTGCCATCGACAGGACCTGGTTGTTGTTAGATGGTAATTAAGTATTGGTGTGGAGACACAGGGAACAAAGGACGATTACCACAAAAATAAAAGCTAACAGAGGAATTAAGTTCTCATTAAATTCAATGAAAGCAAAACTGACATGGAAGAAATTGAAATAGCGTCATGAAAGAAAGGGGAAACTTCCAGAAGGAGAGATTGATGAAAATGATGATATATAAAATTGATACTTCTGTCTAAAAACCTGTAGACAAATCCAAGAAATAGACCAGGACAATTGTAAAGAAGAGGAAAGTAGACACATAACCAATCTAAAATCTCCTGAGTTGAAAAGAAATTCGATCTTGCAAATCAAAGTGGTCCCCGATGGTGGCCGCAGCCGGCAAAGAGAAGCACGGTCCCTGTGGCCCACTGTGACCACTGATTAGCAAGGCCCGACTCTGTATGTCCCATCCTTCCAAACCCATTTCCTCCACCAATTGCCAGTTTCCTCCCCATGGTGATAACCTTTGCTTCGCCCATTTTGATGGGTTCTCGTCCTCCAGGACACCCCCTCTCACCACGTCTGTTACACTGCCCTTGGTCCTGGGTGTGGAAGCATTGCTGATTCTACTTCCCAACAAATTCATGCTGTTTTATCTCAATGTCCCCACCATTCTTTCACTCACCACACACTTTCTGTGCCTTCTTTCTCCTCCAACGTTCAAAGCTGCTTGTCCCTGTCTGTGCTTACCCTCACCTCCTGCTCCCTCCCCTCTTTCCCCACTGCCAGTCTGTCTCTTCTCCTCAGCCTCACTCAACCACCTCCCAGGGCTATCCGACTTCAGTACTATGTCTAAGAAAACTCTCAGAAGTCAGCTACAGCCTCTGTCAGTAAGAGGGATGGATTACCACAAGGCTCTCCTGAAATCCCCAGTGGTATTTTTTCTTTGAAGGTATCATTCTCCTTCCTCGACCCCTCTCTTCCTTCTTCCAACATCTGAACGTGGATGTCCTCTAGGATTCTTCTTTATTTCTGTTCTGTATCTCTATGCGTTCATACTTGATGGTCTGGCTCTAAGATAGAATCTCAGAATCCGTGTTTCTAAATGTCACCTCACTCTTGAGAGCCTAAACCTACATATGAATCACTTTAACAGGTCCATAACTTATCAACATAAACTGATGACTTGCAAAAATGTCCAAATCAAATTCCTTTCTTAAGTCTGCTAACAAAATTGCAGCAGAAAGCTCTCTGGTCACTCTGGCAAAAGCCCCATGGAAGCACTATTGCCATGAAAACGTTCAGGCAAGAACATACTTTGGGGGAGGAGAATATCTCTAGAAATGCTCAATCCAAGTTAGGTGTTAAGCCACCAGAGTCAGGATAACTCTTGCTTTGTGGTAGCAGGTGTAAGACCAAAAAAAAAAGAAAAGAAAAGAAAAGAAAAGAAAAGGAAAGGAAAGGAAAGGAAAGGAAAGGAAAGGAAAGAAAAGAAAAGAAAAGAAAAGAAAAGAAAAGAAAAGAAAAGAAAAGAAAAGGAAACAAAAGAAGGCGCGCCTGGGTGGCTCAGTCGGTTGAGCATCCGACTTCAGCTCAGGTCACGATCTCGCGGTCCGGGAGTTCGAGCCCCGCGTCAGGCTCTGGGCTGATGGCTCGGAGCCTGGAGCCTGTTTCCGATTCTGTGTCTCCCTCTCTCTCTGCCCCTCCCCTGTTCATGCTCTGTCTCTCTCTGTCTCAAAAATAAATAAATGTTAAAAAAAAAAAAAGGAAAGAAAAGAAAAGAAAAGAAATTCCTGCCAGTATACCATTGGAAAAACAAGTTGGCATATTGGAACAAAAATGTGAAATCTTCCGAGGATGCATACAAAAACGAGACAGAGAATTAAACACAATGGAAAGATAAAGAGTGGGTTATGCAACTTGCACAAGATCGCAAATGAAATCAGGAAAAAGAGCGTGCTGAGTTTCCATTTGGGGAGCTCTTTCACAATAGCCACCATTTCCATTTCCAGCAACAGGGAACATTCTCCAGGGCTCGACTCATGCTGTATGTCCCTGAAAAATGTGTGTGTGGGGGAGGGTGGGGAGAGAGGGAGGATCAAGAATCTATTTTCCATTGTATTTCTAATTTTGAGTCCATTATCTGACTTTCAGGGAAAATATATGTTTTCTTCTCTTGAAAATTATTTACTATGAACGTTTTATTGAGGAAAAATTTACCTACTAAAGTGTTCAACCAACATACGTGTGCGACTCAGGAATTTTGCAGAGCCGTGCGATCATCACCAGAATATCATTTTAAAGCGTTACAATAACCCCCACAAGATTCCCTCTGCTTATTTGCAAGCCCCTCCTCATTTGTATCCCCTGACCCTAGGTTACTACTATTCTCTCAGTATGTGCAGATTTGCCATTTTTAGGCGTCCCATGCAATGGAAATATGTAATCTGTGGTATCGTATGCCTGGCTTCTTTGACGTAGTTTGATGTTTCTCCAATGTATCTATTCTGAAGCTGGTGTCTTCCTTAAGGACTTGAAACATTATTTAAATTTAACAGGTATTTACCATATTTGAAACTTTTATCACTGGATTCTCAGAAATGCCTTATGTCAAAGTCTTTTACTTCAAAAGCATACTAAGATCAAGAGAAAAGCTAGGACACCTGACCAACCACTTTTATGTAACATTTACTGGCACTTCTAGCCAGTGCAATTAAGCAAGAAAAATGAATGCCATATGTGTATTATTTTATAGAACAATGAGTTTAAGTCATTTTCACATATTTTAAATAGAAGTTTACAAAGCCGGTTTTACTCAAGTATCGTTGTTCCTACGTTAAGAAGGAATTGTGTACATTTATTCCTAAATACGTCTTTAGAGTTGCCTGTTGAAAAAAAAAAAAAAAAACCCTTAGAGACCAAATATTATCTCAATACATATGCATACAGCTCTTAACGTATGGCAAGAGTTTGAATAACAAAACATGATTTTAGGGTAATAGAAGCAATTCGCTGAATATTAGCTTCACAGACTGAAGGAGACCGTTTTGAACTCACCCGTCAAAATAACCTAACCTCCTGTAACACGTAAGTTCCAGGGGCTCAGTTCTAAGAGTGACGGAAAGTTTTCTTTGTCTAAGCGTGATCTGCAAACACTAAATTAATAGTCCCCAACTGGCGAATGGCATTCCCTGCCCCAGCCGTTCTCATGGCCCCTGCACCTACCTCAGGCAATCCCAGACAGGTATGGGCTCCTCTGGGTCAGCGAGGCCTCTGGAAACAGGAGGAGATTTAAATAAAGCTTCTTCGTGCCCATGTTTCTCGAACCGTGTTCACAAAACACTGGGTTTGCAAGAAGCTCACATATTTTGTTTTTCTGAGTAAAGGGACTGTTTAACCCAGAAATGGTGGATAAATAATATAAGGAGACTTCTCTACCATAGGGTCCCTCAGTGTCTCTAATTTGCAAAAAGGGTTGTAAATCCGAGCCCTCCGTGCGGATGATTTCTTTCTCCTTCTAATCTGACCATAAATGGTATCTTCCCTTAGAAAACCTTCTGTTATCTATGTGACTAGCAAATCAAGGTGTGGGGAGCACCGCGGTATTGTTTGGGGGTGAAAATTAGCTTAGCTGTCGGCATGTGGGATTTCTCACAGAGGGGAAGGAAACGTCAAGGAAGCAGCTCTCGTAAGCAACTTATTCAAATAGGCCTCCGTTGGATTGAAGAAGCAGGTCCTTAAATCTGCCTTCTGTAGATTTTCTCTCTTCTGCCGTCCCCAGGGATTCCTGTCATTATCCCACAGGATCCGAGCGACGCCTTGGGATGGCGGAAACAAATTCAGTGATTCCTTCTGGAAGTTGCTAAAGTCAGCTGCTCAGGCAAGTTGGCAACATCCCCGGATGCCTCTCCCCGGGGCGCCCCGTCAGCTTGGGGTCCACGTGCAGATAAAGTAACCACAAGAGCTGTGAAGGGCATTTAACCATTTTCCGTATCAAATACACAAGGGCACAGTAGCGACCATAGTGTCGCATATACACATCTCTGCTCATACGTGCGCTCTGTTCCCCTTAACTGCCCTTTTATTGTTTCTTCGTGCACCGACTGTGAGCTCATTTGCATTACCTTTTATTTAAGCTGTGCATTATGACATAAGATCAGATAAAGGTTTTTCTCCCCTAGAACACCTCGTGTATTCTGCATTCAAGAATCTTCATTTCAAGACTTAATTCAGCAATTTTATTTGGAATTCATATACTCTTTGTTTTGCTACAGCTGTCTCTGTTCCCCCTGCTGGGTAACAAACCTGTGCTTATTTTTGCTGGAGACAGTGTTTCAGGCATTCAGACACAGACGCGGCGGCATGCTTTCGTAAACATGAGTGAAAACTTTCCAGACTTCATACATATATTTAGTAGGTTCTTTCTGCTTCCTCCGCGAAAGATCTGCAAACGCTAACTCGGTAGTCACGGGTTTTACTTTTTCATTTGAAATTCTTTCTCATGCAAGGCAGGTGGGGAGTAGCCGCTTTTCTGGGCTGCTCGAAGATTCCTCAATTTTCAGGTTCTGAAACATGACCGCGTCTGCCAGATCACGGTAGGTCGTTTCCACCAAAAGGCACTTGACGAGGTCGAGCTCCAGGGAAGAACCCCTGAAAAAGCACCCTACGTTCAGTTCGTTTCTCTGTGAACAGAATTCCAGTCTGCCTCGTTTTTAAATTACGTTTTTGAACGATTTTTATGCTTTTAATAAATTGAACACCAACTCTCAAATCAGTTTTTCTGAACCCTTAAAGTCTATTTCAGTTGTTACTCAAAAACCAACAATATTCTGTATTTGAATCGCCTCGCTGTAGAATATATTCCCCTCGTAGGATTTGTGCAGCTGTCCCAAATTCTTACAGGGGAGGGGGCACATCATGAATGAGAGCTCAGGCTAATTCGCAAGTCCTGTGACATTACACAACCAGTAGAACAGAATAGCTGGAGATGAATATTTTCATTTGTGCATTCATTCATTTATGCCTCAATGTACTCTTTCATTCTACATAATTTAGCTTTGTGTTTAAGAATTTGCAACGGGTCTAACGGGGGAGAATGATGTGGGTACAAAAGATCAGCCCAGTTTAACCGGGCATGGTGTGGGGGCTCCAGAAACCAGGCAGCTAACACATTCAGTGATCTTTGTAAGCAGAAAATGATTTTTCTGGTGTGGCCCCTGGACATTCACCTCATCGTAGGATACCCTCCCCCCACTGCTGACTCTTGGCCCGTCCACGAGACTCGTCCCAGCCCCTGAATGGGAGCAGACCCAGAGCAAGGCAGCGGGTGCCCGGGCGTGGTCTGAGACTCTCGCATTGCCGCCGTCTGCCTGGGAAGCCACCGGTCCCAAAAAGAGAAATGCATAGGGCAGACCTGGCCCGGGGGGTGAGTGAGGCAGGGCACGCCGGGCACCCGCAGGCCACGGGCAGAGGGCGAATGTGGTTGTCGTGAGCCACAGAATCACCAGTACACCTGACACCGTGACACCGGCTGAGGTCACGACGGTCAGTGACTGTAGTCTGTGTCAGGGGAGAGAGACAGAGGCAAGTAGCAACAACAGAAGCTAACATTCGTGGGGGGCTGACTATTCCAGGCACCTGTTCCAAGCCGACCTAAGTCCCAAACAGCCATTCGGAGAAAACAGCTATTTCCATCCCAGTGTTGGTGAGGCCAACCCAAAGAGAGCGTGGGGTGCCTGGGGTCACACAGCAGGCCGGGACTGCTGATTCAGGCCTTGTCCCCACTGGAATACGCCGGGTGCCGCCACCCTACCTGTCACTGAGGCCGGGGTCCTGGGCTCTCTGGCTGCCTGCGTTCGGGGCAGACGGCTGAGTTTCCTGTGCGCACGGACCCCATCGACATGCAGGGCGTATTACCCGTGATGTGAGTGTGAATTCGTAAGACGTCTGATCATCGAACGCGTCTGTCAGTGAGCGTCCATCCTGTTGTGTACCTGTGCTGCACTATTATTCGTGTTAATGGCCACACGCTATTCCTGTTTTCCAGAGAGAACACACAGGCCCCAAAGTCGCAGTACCATTTATTTCACGGAAGAACGGTCTCTAAATCCCCAAAATGCAGTGAGCAAGTGAGACAACCGTCTGCAAAGTTGAGATCAGTGACTGCGGCCTGGGTTTCAAGGACACTGGTATTTGTCGCGTTTGAGTCGGGGGCGCCATCCCCTGCCCAGCCCGTCACTGGACCTGTGGCCGCAGCCCCAGAGAGGCCGCCTCCCTCACTTCGGGTTTGGAAACGTCTCCTGGAACCGCACGGCACACCAGGCCCTACCTCTGAGATGCCGCTCTGTTATTTGTTATACTTGGGATCCGGCGTGAATTAAAGCCATCCCTGGAAGGTTGTGCATCGAACCGGGAAGGAATGAATAACGTCCGTCAGACATCCCTATATTTTATGTCAAGGCTCTGCCGTGTCGTCTGGAGGAAAATCCATTTCGTGAACGCAGGCCTCAGAAGCGAGGTGAGTGGCAGAGGGGTGACGGGCTCGTGTCCAGCGTGCGGGGCTACCTGCTGGTGGATAGAGTGGGAGCCGCGGCAGGTGTGCGGGGGGGCGACGGGAGGGGGACAAACGGGACCCTGGCTGGGCTCTGCTCCCCGCGGCCCCGGCCAGCCCCAAGCTACAGTTTCCCCTGTGCCTGACAGCACGGCTCCCGAATTTCACTCTCCCTGCCAAGCCCCACGGTCTCAGGTCCCTGCAGACGTTTTGTGTTCGGCTCCCCCGAAGGATGCGGCTCCCGGCGCCCTCATAGACACGCGCCTCTTAAAGGACCAGGCCCTTGGCCCTCTTTCCACTTTGGCTCCCTTAGTTGCAAACCCCCCCCCCCCGTCCTTTTTAATTTTTAATTACCATTGTCTGTTCACCTTTGTTTTACCCGTGACATCTTCCATTTGAACAGTATCCGAGAGGTTGATGTGGACAGTTTTCTTTTTAGCTAAAGTGACTGCAGCTCGTTGGGTTGTTAATTATGCAGGGAGGTTTGCATGGCTGAGGCTGCTGATTTGAATATGTTCTGATGTCAGGCCTGTGTCGGGGCTGTGGAGCTCGCAAAAGGATTATGATGATGTATATATGGTTCATGGCTAAGTGGGCTAATGAAAGGGCCTCATTTAATCAAACACAATTAATTAAATTAACTTATGATATTAACCCATCTTTCCGTGCATGTATAATTTATATTAATTGATTTGCTGCATTCAAATGGACCAATCAGGAGGGTTGCTGACAGCCTAAGGAAGAAGGAGGGGTCATTAGCATTACTTTGATGCAAACCATAATTGATGGGTCAGTGTGTTTTAGGGATGTGGCAAAAGCTTTGCTAATTGTCATAAGAAGTTGAAATTGACTGTGTCTGCATTAGTACATAAATTTAAATTGATTAATGTTTTGTTCTAAAATTAATGTCCATTCTGGATGGGTGATACAATGCTTTATTTATTGGATTCATTAATGCAGTCTAAGGAAAAAAATAGTGTTGAAGTTTGGTAAGTGAGGGGGGTGGTTGACAAGAACCCAATGGGGCCATCGTGGGATCACAGCGTCCCCACCCCGCCTGCCCTTCAAACCATGTTTGCTCACAAAAGCCGCCAGTGAGACCATCCAGGTCCGGCATTTAATTAAAGCTCTTTTACAGACGATTACGATAAAAAGCACCCTAAATGCGGTGAACAGTGTGTGGGGGGGGGCACTTGATCGCTTCCCGGCCGAGGCTTAGATGTTAAACGTCATCACAATTTATACCAACCTCCTCTGGAAAAAAAAAAAAATGCTCTCAAACTTGCTTGAATTGCAATTTATACTTTACAGCCAATTGACAGAGATCATGAAATCTAAAATCACAGACGCTTTATTAGAACATAGAATTTAAGCCTAGGCTGCATTTTTCATAGATGCTGTTACGTGGTGATTTTTACTCTAAAGATACTCTAGTTAATGTGCTTTGGAACCTCTGTGGGTTTACGTCTTCAAAACCAGCGTTGAATTGGGTGGACTTTCCTAACGCGTCCTCTGCCATTTCACAGAACAGTTGCCCAAACAACTTACATTAATAACAGAACCTCGAGTCCCCGTAATTGCTAAAGACACACATTCACCGAGAAGAACAGGAAGTGGGGGATGCACTGGAAAGTTAGTTTAATTCATTTATCTCCTTTTTTTTTCTTACCCAGGAAAGCTTAACATCTGCTTCTTATAAGCTGATTTAAATAGAAGATGTGCAATGCATCCTTTTACCAAATGGTTCTTTTTTTTATTGATAGAATAAAGCAGTCTGGCTCTACACCACAGTGCCTTCGTGCTCTCAGACACGGCACATCTCTGTTTTCACAAGGAAAAGTGTGAGCCTCACACACCAGAGACAAGATGGGAGACCCCTTGTTGCTGCCTCAGCGAAGGAGGCAAAGGATTATTTACAGACAGGTTCTCGAGTCTCAAACCGTTGAATTATATTCAAATATCACTCCATGTGGTGGCACTCTCGAGTAACAAACAATAATTGGTTCTCTGAAAGTAACTTCTTAACTTTTGCTGTTGTAGGAATGGATGCAGACTGCTGGTTCTCTATTGTCGGATTTTAAGGACAGCAATTCAAAACTCGGTCATATGACTCCGAGACGGCAGTGATGGGCTCCATCAGAGCCGCGATCGGGTGTGCTGTGCGGGGGAAATGAGGTTCTTATTACTTGTTTAAATTATGTTTAGTGCCGTTGCTTTATGTATCCGAGATTTATACACGCCTGGTATATGCCATACGCATAAAGTACGTTTGTATACGTGTCAGCTTCTTAAACAGCCAGCACAAACTGGCAGGAACTCGAACGTGACCACGTTCTGATTCTCTCTTCCAAATGGGAAGGAGAAAGACTTCAGTGCTGATTCCACTGGAAAAATTACAAATACAATCCCCTCTGTCTTTGAAAAACGGCGTTTCTTCAAGGCACATGAGACCGGGAGAGAGCTCTTTTCCCCGATGCTAGACTGCGTGCGATGGGTGTTGCAGTCAAAGCCGACGCGACGTTCCCGAGGCCTGGCTGGGGCACGGGGGCCAGCACTGCCGGTGCATGAGGCAGACCACCCAGAGATGGGCGTGCTCCTACACCGTGGACGTGTGCAGCATAATCACTGAAAACTTTGCCTATTTTTTAGAATTATTGTCGTGCGGTTGCTGCTTTGCCTGTTACTTTAAAGCTCCTAAGGAGAAAAACGGCAGAATATTCTTGCATATTAGCAACGGCAGAATTCAAATGGATATCTTGGGAATCGGGGTCTTAAATTTAAATATTTGCTGGCATTTCTTAAGGTTGGGAAGGTAACAAAGATAGTGATTTAAAATAATATTGTCTTAATTTAGCAGTTTTGTGAATGGGTCACAGATGTTCTAAGAGAAAATTAACATTGTTTGTTAAAAAAAACCACTTAAGTCTATGCAGAATGTGGTGGCAGTTGGAATAATTATTTTGCTAATCAGGTAGTGGTTTATCCCGAGGCAGAGCAGGGCTTCTTCCTGGACCCTCCTTGCAGGGAAGCAGTGGTGAGGCTGGGGGAGGCTGGAAGAGGCCGGGAGGAGGAGGCTGGGAGGGAGAGGCTGGGGGAACTTGGGAGGGGGAGGCTGGGAGAGGCTGGGAGGGAGAGGCTGGGAGAGGCTGGGGGAGGTTGGGAGGGGGAGGCTGGGGGAGGCTGGGAGAGGCTGGGAGGGAGAGGCTGGGGGAGGCTGGGAGGGAGAGGCTGGGGGAGGCTGGGAGGGAGAGGCTGGGGGAGGCTGGGAGGGAGAAGCTGGGGACACTGGGAGAGGCTGACGGAGGCAGCCGGGCTTCCAAACAGAAAGGCTCCTTTGTTGTTGGGAATGGGGACCCGGGGGTCTGCGTCCAATGCTCCGCCTTAGGCACATCGTGCTTATTGCCTGTGTCAGGACGGGCCCCAGAGCCGGCGCTGACTGTCACTAGGCGCTGCGGCCCATCCTGGCGGCCCTGGCCGGCGTCCTGTGTCTGTGTCTCCAGCCCCGGCCAGAGCTGTTCTGCCAGCAGTAGGTGTCACTGCAGACAGTGAGACCAGGGAATGGTTTCCAAAGTCCAAAAGGAAGAATTCTCCTAAAATACCGGTGAAGGGGAACAGGAATATTTCTGGACGTGTCTCGACTGGTGAGTTATCGCAGTTTTATCATCAAGTGGAAATAAAGCCCCTCCTGAGACCCTCTCCCGCGGCTCGGAGCCTGCCGCGGCTCGTGGGCTGCGTGTCCCTCCAGGATCTGGGGAGCAGCCCGGCTCCACACCCTGCGAGGTCAGGACGGCTTGTGTCTGCTTCCTCGCCTCCCTCTGAAAGCGTCCAGCCTAGCGTGTCAAACGAGGGTGTCACTTGCGGAGACACAGGCTGGACTCCGAACACTGTGAGACCAATTAGAGCTGGGCTGGCCCATCTTCAAGGCCCCAGCAGGCACTTTCCGGGAAGGGAGGAGCACCTCTTTTGAAGAATGGATGTGCCATGATTACCTGCTTATTTTCAGGGGCACCTTACGAACGAGCGACAGCTTTCTTCCTCCTGCTCGCGGAGGCCGTCAGAGCGATTGCTCACGTCGGTTTTACCGTGGGCGCTGTGGGTGACTGGCGGCCGCCACAAGGCCACACCTGCGCCTTCCCCGGGGGGCCCCCAGCACCTCTGATTTTGCTTCCTGTCACTGCAGGCTTCGCCCAGAGATACCCAACGTCTTCTTGGTCCCTATTTCCTGGTGCTTTAAGGACGAGTCTCCATTTCTAATTTAGCCTCTTAAATCGCGCTGCCGAATTTTGCTCCTCCAGGGCTGAGGTTTAGATAAAGGAGTCAGGCCTGGTCTCCTGCTGCCTTCAGGCCTTTATTGTTCAAGGTAATCTGCTCAACTGTGTGTCAGACACCGTGCATTTGCCTCCGATACGCCTCCTCTTTAGTCAGAGATATTGCAGATGGGTTTGTTTTGTCCTCAGCCTGGCGACACTTTGAAGCGACCCGTTCTTCCTCCTTAACTAAAACTCTGAATTCTGTTGTATTTCCTGCCACCTCAAAAACAGAGAAGGTCCGAGCCCAGCCCGACCCCGGGCGTAAGTTAACGACATCTCCACCGGCTGTGCCGGAAAGGGCAACTTCAGGTGCATTCTCTGCCGGTGCCTCTGGGTGTGCGTTGCTGTTCTCAGACTTTGTCTTTCCCACCGACTTTTGTGCTCACGCAAGCACCCTGCTGAAAAAGCGCACACCTGTACCTCAGGTATGTTTGGAGAAATCAGCAACCAGGAAAGGTTTACATCAAATTAAAAAGTGCGTATGAACACGTAAATGTACCCTGCCAGAAAAAAAAAGACTGTTGTGCTTCAATCCATCCTTTATATTTACGCTAAATGAAATACTTGACTGCTCTTAAAGCCTTCATGTTTAATTGAAATGTTACTTTAGAAAGCAGGATTCTGCTGCCGGAGACATCATAAATAACACACACCCCATGCTTCATTTAGAACACTCTGACCTATGAACCCGAACTTAAATTCTGAGTTTCCTACCCTGACCTCGAAGCGAAGCTCAAAATTCAAAGTGATTTCTGAGGTGGCCCATATTTATTGTCCCCGGGACTCTTGGCTTCGATAGACCGTGTCCACGATGAGACCAGTGGTGACCATGATCTCATCCGCCCGTCTGGTGGGAAAGATCTTTATTTCTCAGCTATGAAGAATGATACATGAGGTTAGTTAAATGTAGGGAGGAGATTTATTTCAATGTGTTGATAATAATGCGATGATTAATTCGTGCGGCTTATATGGCAAGGAGTTGGCTTCACATGGCCCTTCAGACACTTTTCTCGTCCATCTTAGCCCTGTAATATTTATAACTCTGGAGTTTCAGTACCATTTTTAAGTATTTCTAATATTCCTAGAAGTTGATTTTTTTGAATACTTTGTAACAAATAAGCTAACGGATTATAAGAAGCTGGATGGATTTCGAGGGTACAGTGATGCCTGTGTCTTTACAGACAAGGTCTCCGGGGCCATTTCCTGCTTCCCAGCACCTCTG
The DNA here is from genome assembly GCF_028749965.1 of Puma concolor. NCBI lineage: Eukaryota > Metazoa > Chordata > Mammalia > Carnivora > Felidae > Puma > Puma concolor. Next base: position 93,270,308 of record NC_141678.1, read on the forward strand.
TGTCGTATTTCCTTCTCAGTTCGTGCAGAAGGGACCAGGGCGAGGCCTCACATCAACATAACAAGGGTCGTGTAAGAAGTCTAACAAATAATATTGGAATCTTAAAATGCTGAGAAGTTGATAAAAGCTAGAAATGCCCTGTGCTATTAAAACCTCAAACCAAAAGCAAACCAGAAGAAAGGCCATTACTTAGTCATGGCATTATTTTAGGCCTCCTGCAAACAAAGATTATAATTTGTTGGGGGTAAAAGCAAGGATACAGTGTGGAGAATTACAACCGAAAAAGTCGTCACGTGTCTACTCTAAGAATACATCCTTAATTTTGGTTCATCTTTCTCTGTCTGATGTCGTGATCTTAGAAATCTTAGAAATAACGGGACATGAGCAAAATGTCAGGATGCCGACGACAATGGGGCACGTACCCACGACCGTAACGCGGGGGTCGGCGCGGGAGTCTGTAAACTGTATCTCAAGGTCTTTGCTGTGGACCCGTGAGTATATTCTGACACTGAGCCACTGCAGCTGTTGTGTTCGTAAATGCCACCCTCCATCTCCCAGACCGTCTCACTTCGTCCGTGTTCTCCTGTATTAATTTCATGAAGAAAGCTCTCTACAGTTGACTATGTTACTCCCTTTAACAATCTCACGCTACGTGTCAGTGTTTTCAGCTCTTAAGACACACTCTTTCCAGGACACGCGGCCATGCCAGCGATGTGACAAGCAGAGGCTTCCCCGGTGGCTCCGTGCCGGAGTGCTGGGACAGAGGTCAGGATGACACATCATCCATATGTTTATGCCTTTATAGCTGAGGCATAAACATATGGATGATGCTCTGGCTGATCATGAAACTTGAAATCCATGCATCAAAATAATTACAAGATCATAAATCAGTATTACCCTAATAGAAAAATGTTAACATTTAAAAATCAAGCTTGAACTCCATATATTTGCACTGGGAGTAAATGTGTATGTATGAGGCTTTTGGGGAAAAAAAAAATTACAGTATTGGAATTTCCCCCTAACTCATCAATATTTAGACACACGCAGAAAAATAAAATAGGCTTTCTTAAACTAATGCCTGGTAAGTAAGTGTAATACCCAATAAGGTTTGTATTTATTCCCACGTATCATGGCCAGTGAGCAAAGAAAGGGATTAGTCCCACGTGTAAAAGTTGCTTTTCTGTATAAATTGGCCCCAGAGGGAAATTTTCCAGATCGGTTTCTTGTCCCTGGACATGATCCGGTCAAAATCATATTTGTCCCCTTGTCATGTTACCTTAGCAGGACGAGCTCAGCAAAGGGAACAGGTGCCCCTGTGTATTGATCAGGGATCACGGCAAAGAGCTCTTATTAGATGTTGGAGGCCACCAGGAAGGCATGAGAAATCAAGAGTGTGCGCAGCAGGTTATTGATGGAGGCAATAACCGCTCTGCGGGGCCCACGGAGCCGAGCTGGCCCGACCGCGCGGCACGACACGTCTGCGCGGGGAACAGACGACATGAAGAAACATGGAGCGCCTCTCCTCACCTGGCAGAGTTATTAAAGTTCATTGAAGGAAGATGAACGGCTCCAATATGTTAAACACTGGAGGCAGTTAAGAGAGAGCCGCTGTCAGGGGGAGCCTTCGTTTGGGGAGCTCGGGCCGCCCGTTCTTTCTTTCTCCTTTTGGAGATTCGACTGTGTCCTCACTCCAGCTTTCCGTCGGCGCCTTCGCTCTCTGCACAGACCTCGGGAGAGCAGAGAAATGCAGCCTGTCCACCTGAACTTGCTGCGCTCTCATTTCTGAGCGTGGCCGACGGCCTCTGAGTCGCCCAAGAACACGCGGTTGGCCGCGATGGGTGCACTGCAAATATCGGACACCTGCCCTACCCACCCCCCCCCCCCCCCCCCCCCCCGCCACGCCGCATGCAGTCTGGAACCGAGATTCGAAGCTTGGCCAACACAACGTGGAGCCACAGCACCCAACCTTGCGTTACCCTCACGTAATTAATGGGGCAGCCACGAAAGTTAGGAAAAAGAATTCTACCTCTTGCTGGAGTACAGAGAGCTCTAAATTAGGAGACAGGCAACTCTCAATATAAATTTTCCTTCGGGGCTCACCTTCCTTCTGCTACTGAAAGGTCACGGCGTGATTCAATGTTTTTAATCCTACTACAGTATAGTGACATCTTGGGGGACGTCGGCAGATGCATCCCGAGCCGCCCCATTCGGAACAGCACTGGGGTTTAGTGTCTGAATTAGGCCTTTGGCACGTGTGCTGGGTGGACGCTAGGCACAAAGATGAGCAGAAACAAGGAACATGGAGGAGGTCCTGGGTGGAAACGCAGGTGCCGCTGGCACCTCGGGGATCCGTGGTCGTGCTTGGGTTCTAGTCCCGCCTGTACGGAAGATAGCCGAGCGCACAGATTGCCTCCGTGGGCTCTCCCAGCCACAAGCCCCACCCGAGCAGACGGCCGTGGCCTCAATGGCTGGCAGACCTTTGAAAGCACGCTCTCTCCAAAGTGGCCTGGTCCACACGGCAGCTCACACCGGGCACCTCGCACGTTCTTTCTTCCTCCAGCTTGGCCTTCGGGTCCTTCCCACAGCCTCTTCCCAAATACATGCCCTGCCATGGGGGTGGGGGGGGGCTGGCCTTGCAGAAAAGCAGTGTTCTAATTTACAATAGCACTCGGTGTTCGTTTCTTTTACTTAAAAAAGGATCTGAGGGGCATCTGGGTGGCTCAGTCGGTTAAGCGTCCAACTTCAGCTCAGGTTACGATCTCACAGATCGTGGGTTCGAGCCCCACATCAGGCTCTGTGCTGACAGCTCGGAGCCTGGAGCCTGCTTCAGATTCTATGCTTCCCTCTCTCTCTGCCCCTCCCCTGCTCATGCTCTGTGTCTCTCTGCCTCTGAAAAATAAAGAAAACTAATAAAAAAAAATTTTAAAAAAAGGATCTGAAATTCAAAAAATAACGTGAAAGTTGTGAAGCCATTTTGAAGGACCTGGGTGCCCAATTGGGTTGAGAGACTCCTCAATCCTTGTCACCGTCTCTAAGGTAGAGCCGGTCCAAGGAGCCCGCTCCATGCCGGCCACAGCCCCACGTGAATAGACCGATTGAACGCCATTTTCTGTCCTCACAAGAATAAAACGTGTCCCTGCTCAGTGAACCCGAGAGCAGCAGCTCTATTTAAACACGTTTATCGCCAGTACTTCTTAACCACTGTAGAGATGGGCCTACGTGGGGCACCGTGCAGCAGCATGGGATGGTCTAATTAAGGTGCCAGCCAGGGGGGCAGGTCGGTGAATCCCCGCCATTAGGCACAGCAATAACCAGGTGGCCAGGGAGCAAGGCCCTGCGGGTCGGGCGCGGGCGAGGGGGACCGGCGCACGGTGGCCCAGGGAAAGGCACGCAGTCGAGTCGCTGCCCGACCGGCTCCCTCCAGGAGTGGGGCCCTCCGATGGCAAAGCTCTGTTAGTCTCTATGTGGACGGAAGCCGATGGTGAAAGAGGAACGATTCTGCTCGACTGAGGTATTGCTCAGGTAACAGGATGTGCCCTTCATAAGAGAAAGACAGTGACCCACGGGGAATCCACCTGCCGTCTAACTCCTTCCGTCTGCTAGCCGGCTCTTCTGTGATTGGGGCTCGCGGAAACACGCGCTTCTCTCCAGGTTGGCACACGACAGATGCTGACAGCTGGCATCTGGGTACTGGCACTTGGGTACCAGTCCCCCCTGAGCCCCTCCGCCACTCTCCATGTGTCAGAGCGTCTGGCCCTACTGACACCCAGGGCGGGACCGATGGCCTTCCAGCTCGCGGACTGTCCCCCGGTGGACGGTAAGCCCCACGCTGCACGGGGCCTTGCCCGGTTTCTACCCCTGCCTGACACATAGTAGCTGCTTAGTAAATCTCAGTTGAGTGAAGGAAGGGGTCATTTATTCTGCAAGAGAAACCCGCACACAGCATCCCCACTTTATACAGGAGAAAACCGGGTTTCAAAGAGGCACGTGAGCTCAGGGCAGCCCTCTTCTCTTCTGTCTTCGTGTTTGAAATAAACGCTGTCTCCTTCTCCATGCCCTGAAATGGTCAGACCCAGTTGAATTCTCTACCTTGACCATGCTTTTCGTGTTGACTCGCCTCTTCTTTTGGCCTGTAAATATTGTAATATGGGAACCTAGACACAGGTGCAAGGTTAACTGATTTTATTAAGTGTGTAATGAAAACTTTGGACCCTCCCATAGATTAAACACCTTGTTTAACAGATGGAAGTGTCACAGCCGTTGAGTCATCTTCCCGTCCCGATGCTTTCCCGTCACGCGGCTGCCGTTGAGGCCACTCCCGTGGCTGAACCGGGTGTGGGATCTGTAGGACGGTGACTTCATGAATTTAAGTTAGTCTTCCAAGGATTTCACAACCACACAGTGATGCTTCTTTCCCACCAACTTCGACGACTCTCCTTTTCTTAGGGAAAAAAGGAAGGCCGACTGTCTTTCGACAATGATTTTTTTTTTTTAGTACCATATTTAAGGTTAAAAAAAAAAAAGCACCTGACACAGCTCCATTTAGTTTGGAGTATTTATTTCCCGTCTCTGTTCACTCACATCAGATGTGTTCATTAAAACCGTGTGCTCACACACACACACACACACACAGAATTTGTTATTTCTCATGAATGATACTTGGAATTCTTGGGTGTTAGCACACTGCTGGTGAACGCACATCTCACACACTGCCGATTCCACAGAGGGCATGTGACCACTTCATGCAACCACAGAAACACCTGCTTCACAGACTCTAAAGAATAGGGGAGTGTGGAGGTAAAGACAGAAAAACCAGAAACAAAACTCTAATGTTTCCATGGTTTAAAATGGACCACCGTGGAGAAAAAGAACCAGCCACGTGATATTCGGTGCCCCAGCGCCCAGCTGTGGAGGACCCACCCTGCCTTGGTCCGGCATCCACCTCACTCTGGGTGTGGTTGACTGCCCTTCCTGGGGACGAGCGACCCTCGAGGGCAGGTGGCCGTCCCAGCAGATGGCCAATGGCCGAGCCGCTGGCCGGATCGTGGCTCCCACGTGTGCCTGGAGGACAGCTTCCCCACCACAGATGCTCTCAGCTATCTGAGTGGACCTGGGCACACGGACCGCCCCAAGTATGTGCCTGTGGACCCTATTAAGTTTGTTTGTGTGGTTTTGATGAGCACAAAGGGTGGGGATCGAACGGGGTGCAGAAGAGACATGACGTGACTTTCCGAGTGACAAGCAGCTTTCTCTGGAAGACAGGACCCTGGCCTTCCACCTCAGGACCCTGGCCCCCACCCCCGCCCATCCTGATGTCCACAGAGGGGGCAGGCGGGCAACTGGCCCAGGAGCGCTCACCAACGCTGCGGGTTGATTTAAAATTCGAACTTTGCCCCCATAAGAAGTTTAGAGCTAAGTTAAAGGTCATAAATAAAGTTGGAAATTAGCAACCCGAGTGGTCTCACTTTACTGGGCAGGGTCTAAAGAGTGTGTTTTATTTGATGTGTGTTTGACGAAGGGCCACAGTGGTGCACGCGGTACCTGGTTCTCTGCCTGGAAGAGCTTGCGGACATTGCGGGAGGCAAAGTTCACATCAATTAGCCCGAAATTACAACACAGTTTACTAATAACTCACAGCAAAAGTCAGCCATTCAGATCAGGATCATTTAACTCCTTTATTTAAATAAATTTAGTGACGATTTCTCTCCACGTAACCGGTTTGCCGTTTTCTTTGTTTTAACCATGGATCCATCTGAGGGACCAGTAAAGGCTACGGGTCCTTCGGAAAACGTGCCTAAGCCACACGCCGGGCACAGCATCCCCAGACAATCCCGTCTTTGGCACACGAAGGCAGAAGTCCCCGCGGATGCTCTGTGCACATGTGAAGACCGTGTCCCCCATAGAGAAGGTGTTCTCTTAGCTTCATCACTTTGTCAGGACGCAGAGGGATAAATCTCTGAGGGCCAACAGGGTCTTTCCCTTTGCTGCTCTCATTCTTGGTCTGCCACCCCCTGGGCACCTGGTCTGGCCCCAGTGACACTCAGGCTGGCTCAGGTCCCCACGAGGGGCCACACTGCTCCCCGGCTGGCGTCCTTCCCTCTGTCCAGCCAGCGTCGCTGCCCTGGTCCTACAAAGCTACCTCCAGAGACAGCAAACCCCTCTGCCCCTCTCACTGGCCTGGTTCCTTCCTGTCAAGACATTGACACTTTTTCATGCTTTCTTTTACTCTCTCTCTCTCTCTCTTTTTTTTTTTTTTTTTTGGAGGGGGTGGTTTGTTAGACACAGGAGGGGAAATATGGGATATGTTGTGTCCACTCGGGGAACTAGTGAAATGAATGGGATCAAAGACGACGAGTCCCTTTTAACATGCCTTTTAGCGATGTTGAAATTTATCAAGAAATTAGGAATCATTGAGTCCCAAGTGCTGCGGGCGCTGATGACATGCACGTCGCTGAGCGTGATTTTGTGGCCGTGCTTGGCGCACAGCAAGAGCAAAAATCAGGAAAGCTCTGATCGCAGCCCCGAACCATTGCACGAGCTGCGCTGGCGGGAGGCAGGGCGGTTTCTCAGCCACGCTCTGCTCCAACGCTTGGTATTGATGGGTTTTGCTTCTCTTTTCCCATTTCTTCCTTTCCTGGGATGAAATACAGAGTCCCTGAGATCAAGCCCACTGACGTTGAAGGCACGTTGTTCCAGAGGCTCAGTAAAGTTGAAAAACTGCACCTGCTCCTGAAACGCTGGCAGGACGTCACGGCCAGGCTGCCCCTGGCCCCGTATGGGCACCTTGACTTCTCGGGAAGGACACGTACCGTGCCCCCACCCCCATGGTGGGCGCCCCACTTCTGCATGATCCTAGCTCCAAACAGGGGTGTGTGTTTGTCTCTGGCTCCCCCGAGGTCCTGCCCTCTCACGCGTGGACAGGCCTGCACGGCCCATGGTTCTGGAGGATGGCCGCCTCGCTAAGTGATCGGTAACAACACTGATGTGCCACGGAAGGAACCTGGCGATATTCTCCCTGATCTCCGAGAGGCCCGAAGTGCAAACACGGCCTCTTTCTGTTGGATTATTTATGACACCGAGTCATTCATACCCTCGCCCCTTCGCTCATTCACTCCTGCCTCGTGCGTCGGCGGGAATGTATTACTCCTTGGGCCACGCCCCTGCGGAAAGGCACCAGGGACCCCCAGCAGCTTCTGTTTCCCTTAACAGGAGCAGAGGCGGCCTCACAAAGAAGGGGTCTGATAAAGGGGTTCATGATGAGGTGTTAATTACTGATAAGTACTTAGTGTGTTAGTCTTCTGAGGATGTTTGCATTTTAATAGGAGTAAGTCCTTAACTGGAAGGAGTGAATTTCTAATGGTGGCCTCTCCAGGGTGTTAAAAGTGAGATTTAGGGGGGACGAAGGCACTTCTAATAATAATCCAAAAGGCATTCCTAGTGCGTGCTCTGTATACATCGAAGAGTGCATTTCTGAGCTACGTGGACGTATTATTAGATATTATTCACTCTTCCCCCATCATGAGCAGAAGCTGAGTCCTGGCCTTATGCTGAGAGGTTTACAGTCTTAAGTGAGGCTGTGACCAGATGCGGTAAGAATCGATTAGCGGTGAGGCCGCTTTGCAGATACTGTAGCCTGGGCAAGCAGAGAACGCGGATCCAAAACGGGGAGAAAGGAAGCCCCCCGGAGGGTGCCCTCGACGTGGGGTCCCGTGCCACGTGGCCCCCGCGTGCTGCTGAGCCGGTGTGAGCAGAAAGGCGGTGCAGCCACACGACAGAGCGAGAGGCGCTCCGTTCCCCACAGGCCGTGCCTTTTACTGAACCCTCTCTGTCTGTTTTCGATCTACACGCCCATCTTAAAGAGGTGGAAACCGCGGCCGGGGTGAGTAAGCTCGTAAAAGGACCCAAATCACGGGCAGGACCAACGTCACCGGGCGTGCAGCCTGTCATACTGCTCGCCGCCCTCGCCCGTCGGGGCTCCGCGCACGGTATGTCCGGCTCTGCTGACCTGGGGCTGCTGGTCTGTGCTCCCAGGAAGGAGCAGGTTCCTGCCACACCTGGCCGCGAGGAACCCTGCGTCCGCAGTTTGGCTCAGCCTCGTCCCCCCGTTCCTCGGGAGCGCCAGCCTCTTCCAGACGCACGTGCAGCCGAAACACGGCGCAGACACGACCCAGATGGCGGTGGGGCCGCGAGCCTCACGCAGCCCATTGATCGGCTTGTAATATCCCGTATGGCATTCACTATTTTTTGTACGTGGGCTCCTATCTGAGACCACTTAAGAACAGAACCTCATGCCATCTCAGGGCATCCCAGGTTGGATCACTCCGGACACACGGGAAGAAGTCCAGGCAGCGTTTAACTCCCTTCCACGGCCTACAGGTGTGTAATTAGCAGAAGGGATTCTGAGCCGGAGCGGGTTCAATTGGGTATCTCCTTATTACCCAGGATGTTTCATTTCTCATTATAAGGTAAGTAAGACTAGATGACCTAAATTAAAACAAAAATCAACAGTGAATTAGCTGAGTTCAAAGAGAAAGTGTGACCCGCTGTGCTTCGTGTTGGAGCAAGTTAAAATCACCTGCAGGGGCGCCTGGGTGGCGCAGTCGGTTAAGCGTCCGGCTTCAGCCAGGTCACCATCTCGCAGTCCCTGAGTTCGAGCCCCGCGTCAGGCTCTGGGCTGATGGCTCGGAGCCTGGAGCCTGTTTCCGATTCTGTGTCTCCCTCTCTCTCTGCTCCTCCCCCGTTCATGCTCTGTCTCTCTCTGTCCCAAAAAAAAAAAAAAAAAAAAAAAAAATCACCTGCATTTGTAGGGTGCTGGTGAGCTGCCGGCAGAGTCTGGGGGGGACGTCCCCTCGAAAGCCCCTCTTGCTGTGCGATCCGACCCTCCTGAGGCTTGCCCTCTACACGGACCTGTGTTTCCTTCATAGACATCCCCTGAGCGGTGGTTCTGGCGTTCTGCTACCCAGTGAGCAATCGGTACTCCCAGCACCGAGATTTTGAAGACAGGCGGTAAGGGGACGGCTTGTATAGATTTGGAAGGACCCCTCCCCCATCTTTAAGCAAACTGCCTGTAATTAGCAAACGTGGCCCTTCAGAAATGTCATCTTAGGTCATCTTAGGTCTTTCACAGCCAGTTCCTGAGGATCTCTGATGGAGCACGTTGGTAATTGATCTTGGTGTTGGGTGACTTTTCTGATACTGTGAACGTGTGAATGTGTGAGTGTGTGTGTGTGTGTGTGTGCACACGGGGGTGTGGCCTGCTCCTGGGCGCTGACGGGCAAGTTAAGGGAGGACTGAATCTGACCTACGGTTGAGCCTGGTTGGTCTTTATCGGGACTTACACACGGTCCTCAGCACAGCCGCAGTCCCGGACGGTCCGGGCCGAACGTCCCTGCAGGTGGGGCCCTGATGCAAACACAGAACCCGCCCAACGCTGTGCCGTTCCATTCCCGACCTGAGGACACCGGTGCCCACCTGGCTGTGGGTACGAGGCTTACAGCCGGGGCGGAAGCTTCCAGACCGCCAAAGCCACATGCTCTCAGCTGCACCCGGGGCAGTTGTGGGGTGTATGGGCCACAGCGTGACTGTAATCAATGCTCTGGTCGAGCACGTCTGGAATCTGCTGAGAGCGGATCCTAGAGATTCTCATCACAAGAAGTAAGCTTGCGACTGTGGTGACGGATATCAGCCAGGCTCAGTGTGACCATTTCTCAATCTCCATGTACATCATCACTTCGTGGTGCTGCACACCTGAACCCTGCAACCATTAGACTCCAGTCATGTCTCAATGACATGGAAGAAGATAAAAAATAAAAAGAAGAAGAAAAGAGGGCGAAAACCGCCCAGCGCTGGGCCCTGGGGATCTTTGACCGCAAGTCATGCCCCGCGTCCCCTGGCTAGAGCGACCGAGCTGGGTGGCCGGAGGGCTCGGGGGCAGCCAAAGTGGTGGCCCGGCGGGCAGCTGGCTCAGGGAGCTCATAGCACTGAGAAGGTCCACAAGCCCCGCTGCTGGGCTCTCCCGGCAGTTTCTGTGAAAAGTCCTGTTCGTCCCATTGACTCCCCAAAGATATAAGCCTGTGTGATGATGATCCCACAGCTTTCTCACCAAGGGAGCCGTGAACTGTTCACCCGAAGGCCCTGGTCCTGAACCTGCCTTCTGCCACCTGGTGGGCAGAGGCCACTCAGTTCTGCACCTGCTGGGTCCTGGGGCTGACGACCTGGGAGAAGCCCCCAGACCCAGGGCCCCTGGGTCCCTCAGGTCATTAACACCTGTGCTCTGACCAGGGACTTTAAGAGGTGGTCTCCTCCCCAGGAAGAATGAACGGCCACAGGCACAGCGGGTGAACATCTGTGCAGCCAATGACGTGACCTTGAGCAAGTTCAAGGCCACAAATCACAAAGAACACTGCCGGTGAGGAAACTCAGGAATCCTGAAGGAAGGCTGGTGGGGACTGGGAGACAAAGTGTCCCCGCTGGACCCCATCGCTCCCGCACGGCCCCGCACCAGCGACTCCTGGGGCCCCAAGGGCAGCCTTCGGCCAGCAGGTGGTTCCGTTCGGTGTTCTTGCAGAAGAAGATCGGAGAGCAGGGTGGCCGTCCGCGCTGGGCACAGCCGGTCTGTCCCGAGTGATCTCCTCCCCCTTCACCACTCACCTCTCCCTCCTCATTGGGCCCAATGAGGCAGCACCTGCTGCCGGAGAGGCTCATTCATCTTGATTCGGCCCCAGCCTGACGTCGGAGGCGCCCCGTGACACAGGTCGGGTCACGCCATGGCCGTCAGCCCTGTCGCTTGCACACTCGCGTTCCTCCTAACCGTCTCCCTCGGGTCAAAGCCGGATGATTTGTGCCAATTTCACGGGGCGCGGACTGGACATCCGATAACTGTCTTCACGGCTGCATTCGTGCCGGCTGGCTCGCACGCCTCAGGCTGCTGTCAAAACACAATTTTTCCCGCCTTCGTGTGGGCTTTGAGAGAGCTCCACGTACGGAGGTCTCAACCATGAGATGTCACGACACTTCCCAGCGTCCCCCGTAATGTCACGCGGCCGCCACACGGTTGCTTCGGGCGGCTTGAACCACAACCGTGGGTGACCCGTGGGTGAGGGGCACCCTGTGGGGACCCACGACGTGTCCCGGGAGCCAAATACGGGTGAGGGAGGGAGGGCAGGGCCAGGGGGAGGTCACCATAGATGCTTTCTGCGTTCAGTTCTGACCTGAGCAACGCTCCTTGCGAGCGGCTGCTGAGATGCTGCCTGTGCAGACTGAGTCCGGTGAACGCTCACCTGAGGTCAAAGACGGAGGGAGACCGACGACAGGCAGGTGGCTCGTGCAGAGAGGAGACATCCTGTACCTTCCCCCAAGTACCGCAAGCCTCCCCCGCGAGAGTCACTGCCACTTCCAACCTTTTGTACATCACATCGGACACTTCATTTCAAAAATTCTCACCCAACGCTAGTGTGTGTTTTTTAGTGATCAAGATTTATAGAGCTTGGTCTCTTTCCTGATTTTGTGATCAAACATCCCGCAAGAGAGTCGATCTTGTAAAACGGGAAACGTGTTTTCAAGTCCACAGACGGGCACCCCGCACTACGTCATTTGGAGGTCCATCCTTGGCGAAATGTTTTTATAAGGACAGAGAAACGTCACATTTCTGCATGACAGAAAGAAGTAACAGGTTCAGGGTAGATTTCTCCACTTACAACTTGTTCTGTTTTGGGTTAAGTCTTGCCCTTGTGCTAAAGGAAGAGAAAAAGGAATAAAATGATTCTCGTAAAATATTTTGATCTTTAAACTCCTGTAACTGTAGCCCAGAGAAGCGGAAAGGTCCACAGGGGTGTCCGCAGGGACGTCCGTCCGCAGGGGCATCCACAGGGACACGGCAACGACTCGTCTTCACCTAGAACATCTTCGTATTCGGGGTCTGCACGCCCTTCGTCTCCCAAACGGCCGAGCGTCTGCACAGCCAGTCATCCCAGGACCCGCAGCCCTGGCCCACCTTGGGGACTCTTAGACAAGCACAATCTCAGGCCCCAGCCGAGACCTCCCCAACCAGGAGGGAGACGTTTGTAAGACCCGCTCAAACCTGGGACACTGCCTCCGATGCCTCTGTTCTTTCCATGTGAAGGCAGTGGGCGCCCTGCCCACCTTACGCCTGGAACGTCTCCATGTCGGCATCGTGGGGTGAGAACGACAAGAAGCACCAGCTCGGAAACAGCCACGTCCTTCCCCAGATGGCTGGCCAGAGAGCTGGCTTCCCCGCCACGGTCATCCACAAGGCCCGCCTCCGCTCGGCTGCGCTAACCACGTCCCCGTCACCTGTCCCGCCCGATCCGTGTCTCCCCGGGTCTCTCCAGCTCCTTGGCATCTGCTCTCATCCCGACACGTCTGTCTCTCCTCTTCCTGCCCAAACAGTGGCCCCACATGTTCGTTCGCTGGGAACACAGGAAGGAGACACTGGGAACATGAAAAGGGTTGACTGGGTGAGAGTGACGTCTCTGGGGCCAGAAAGGGCAAAGAGGAGGGGGTTCCGGGTGCCTTTCCCGGTCAGCTGGTGCACCAGCGGCCTAGCACCCGTACAACAATGATATGGGCCATGCACACTCTTTTGGACCAGGAATAGGTGCAGGGCCTTCTTCATGTGTGTGAGTCTGTATATGCACGTGTGTGTGCCTGTGCATATGTTAGACTGTGTGTGTGTCTGTGTGTGTCTGTGAGCATGTGTCCATGTGCGTGTTAGCCTGTGTGTGCCTGTGTGTGCGCACATGTGCATGTGTGCATGTGTGTGTGTTAGCCTGCGTTTGTGTGTGTCTGTGAGCATGTGTGCATGTGTGTGTTAGCCTGTGTGTGCCTGCGTGTGTGCACACAGGTGCATGTGTGTATGTGCATGTGTTAGCCTGTGTGTGTGCATGTGCATGTGTTAGCCTGTGTGTGTGCGTGTGTGTGAGCATGTGTGCATGTGTGTGTTAGCCTGTGTGTTCCTGTGCGTGTGCACACATGTGCATATGTGTATGTGTGTGTGTTAGCATGTGTGTGTGCTTTGCTTATGAGCATGTGCGCATGCACGTGTGTGTTAGCCTGTGTGTGCACACATGTGCATGTGTGTATGTATGTGTGCATGTGTTAGCCTGTGCATGTGCCTGGTATGTGTGTGCTCGTGTGCATGTGTTAGCCTGTGTGTGTGTGCACGTGTGCATGTGTGTGTTAGCCTGTGTGTGTGTCTGTGTGCATAAGTGTGCGCTCACATGTGCATGCATGTGTGCATGTGTTAGCCTGTGCATGTTCCTTATGTGTGTGCGTGTGTTAGCCTGTGTGTGTGTATGTGCATGTGATAGCCTGTGTGTGTGCCTGTGCGTGTGCACTTGTGCATGTGCATGTTAGCATGTGGGTGCCTGTGTGTATGTGCATGTGTTAGCCTGTGTGTGTGCCTGTGCTTTGTGTGTGAACATGTATATATGCCTGTGTGCATGTGTATGTGTTAGCCTGTGTGTGCATTGCACACACATGTGCATGTGCGTATGTGTGTGTGCATGTGTTAGCCTGTGCATGTGCCTTATGTGTGTGTGTGTGTGTTAGCCTGTGCATGTGTGCATGTGCATATGTGTGTTGCATGTGTTAGCCTGTGCATGTGCCTTGTGTGCATGTGCATGTGTTAGCCTGTGTGTGTGCATGTGTGTGTGCACGTGTGCATGTGGGCATTAGCCTGTGTGTGCCTGTGTGTGTGTGAGCACGTGCGTGTGCACATGTGCATGTGTGTTAGCCTGTGCGTGTGTGCATGTGTGTGTGTTAACCTGTGTGTGTGCCTGTGCGTGTGCACGTGTGCATGTGGGCATTAGCCTGTGTGTGTGCCTGCGTGTGTGTGCACGTGTACATGGGTGTGTGTGTGCTTCTACTTTTGCTTTCTTTTGCTTTTGCCCGTGAATGGATGCAGTTCTAAAACAGAACACGCTTGTCGACACTAAATGGGTCAACCAGTCGTCCCAGCTACTCACTGGCTTCCTCCCATTGTGGTGCCATTAAGTTTCCGTGCACTTTCAAGCATTTTTATTCCTCCACAGAACGTGGGAAGCCTTTTTACATCAGAAAATCTTGTGCAACCTTACAAGAGAATCCAATTAATCAATTAGAATATCATACTCAAATTACAGAGGAATTATGTGTCCTCTCTGCTGAAAACCGTTGCAACTTGTGATGCATTACATCAATTAAGAATCCTTCATTTCCAAATGGCACAAATGAGCGAAGCATGAGTCGCAGCATACGGTTCCCCTTAAAAGCCATCAGTGCTAATGGTTTTGTAACCTGCATAAACCTGATACGTGCTTTCTTTCTACGGCAAAAGCTAAACCCACGTCGGCGTCAGCGGTGTAGTATTTCTGCCCGTGTAGCCATGCCTCGTGCAGTGTTATATTTAATTGCACAAAATAAAGATAGCTTTTTACACAGTCCTCCTCGCGGATGAGGTTTGGGGAGCAGATATGATCATGCTTTGCTATCACAGTACACGAAGTGCACTTAGGCCAATCAATAAGTAACGATTCATAACATGGGAAGTTATGAGAGCCGGAGATTTGTGGGAGCGGAAAGTTTCAATGTCTAGCAAAAGGCAGTTTTCCTCGTACCCCCATGCATCACACCTGGCTTCATCCCGGACTTGCCCACTTTGCCCTTTGGGGCTGCAGTGCGGCGTGTGGGAGGTAGGCTGGGGTGAGGCCTGCAGGGGACACCGCCCAGCCTTCCCCAGCTGCCCGCAGCCCCTTGTCTGTAGGTCATTTGTTATGATTGCCCTGCGATAACATAACCCTTCAGTGCAAATACTCGTCTGTCCGCCGTGGCGACTTCGTGTCTTGTCCCGGTTCAGAGAGCAGAGCCCTTCTTTTGCTGGCCTCCTTATCTCCGTTAACACAAAAGGCTGGGTTCTCTGTTCCCTCGGCAAATCTTGTTAGTACATCAGATGTGCGGTATTGATATGGACCTAAAATATAAGCCCATGCCACTGCTATCAATACTAATTTTTTGTGTGTTAACCATGAATGCAAAAAAAAAAAAAAAAAAGTTGGAAGAGAAAATAAGAGAATATGGAGGAGACTTAAAAATCAACATTAGGTCTAAATATTCCTCTTTTCCCCAACATTTTGTATTAACATGTTTATAATATATTGAGATTTTTTTTTCCCCAAGCTACTGCCTCCATTCTCTAGAGTTTGCATTTGCTTTCAATCTCCAACAATCAAATAGCATGTTTCGCTTCAACATTTTAAACATGGAAACACCTGATTCAGCAAAGACTTTCCATAATTTGACTAAATGAAGACAATTGTACAGAAATAAAAATGCATTCGGCTTCTTAAGAGAACGTGCCTCTGGGTGGCTCAGTCAGTTAAGCGTCTGACGTCAGCTCAGGCCATGATCTCATACTCCGTGAGTTCGAGCCCCACATCTGGCTCTGAGCTGTCACCAGCCCCGCACTGGGCTCTGTGCTGACAGCTCAGAGCCTGGAGAGCCTGCTTTGGATTCTGTGCCTCCCTCTCTCTCTGCTCCTCCCCTGCTCGTGTTCTGTCTCTCTCTGTCTCTCTCTCTCTCTCTGAAAAATAATAAACATTTAAGAGAGAGAGAGAGAGAGAGAGACAGTGTGCTCAGTTGTGTCCATCAGGACGTCCTCTGGAGCAGCCAGAGCAGCCCGGGGTTGCCCAGGTGGGAGGAACAGGTGCCGGGTGCAGGGGGAGGGAGAGGGGCGTGGGAGGCACCCGCCCCAGCACCGACCGGACCGCACTGGGGTGGGGCCCCGAGAACGCTGCCTACTCTGTCCCGTGCTTAGATGCACCTGTTCTGACCGCACGGCACCCACAGGCTTGAAACCTGTGTTCTGACTTGGCCGCGTGGAGACCCCGAAAGCAGAGCCGGACCTCGGCCGGGTCAGTGGGCCTTCACCGCCCCACCCCTCACCCTTGAGGACGGTGGTTTCCAAAGCCCGATCCTCAGGCGCTCCCCCCCGGGAACGTGTTGTAAACGCACCTGGCACCCCAGCACCGCGGAACCTGAAGCAGACCGCCCTCGGAGCTGGGCAGGGGTTTCCGGGAGGAAGCGCTCAGGCCGTGGTGTGCTGGCAGGAGGCTCACCCCGACCGCACTCCGCCAGCCTCCCAGGCTTCGGGCTCCACCGGCCGCAGGGGAATCGGAGTCCCTTCGGGAAGATCTGGCAGTGGTCCTTCATCAAAGTCCTGCCTCCCGCCATCCGCCCGTGATACCTGACCTCCCTGCCCCCCTTCGGCAAGATGGGGCAACACAACACACTTCATTTCTCGGTGTTTTATTTTGTTATATAACTTGTGAACACGGGCCTCCATTTGTACCTTTGCCCCAGGCCCACAAAAGGCGGGGCCCGCCCCGGCGTTGGCCTCCGAGGCTCACCTCACAGCGCTTGGTCTCTCCCAAGGCTGCCTCAGAACCCACTGAACGTAGCCTTTGGTCATGCTTTCTTTAGGCCTTGCATCTTTATTGCAAGGCAGGCTGGGGGATTGTCGGCATTATTTAAAAGTCTGCACAATGGTTGAAAGCCAAGAGCCGAGCGATTGGATTATTACTTTCATGTTTTTAGAACGCTGGCTGAGAATAATGAGCAGCTCGCATGTGATTTGGTGACATATTACTTGGTTCCCACCCCAGAGAGGCTATTTTCTCGAATCTGTAATATGAGCCATTGTTGATAATATAAACGCTCTTAGAGGCATTATTAAAGTGAGTAATTTGAATCCACTCTCATCACCTGTGGTTTGTGGTCCCAACGAGTTAATTCTGCAGAGATGCAGAAATGATAACCTTGAGTTTGTGCCTTGGGGACAGGCTGGGGTGACCCGGAAGGGCCATGGCTTTGGGCTCTAGGGCTAAGGAAGAGTTGCCGCACTTTTCTGACTCCCTTTTTGCTCCCTCATCTATAAAACATGCAGCTAAATGTGACAATGTGTGTGTCCACGCATCTCTACAGACAGCTCCTGGTGTCCTCCCTGGTCCCCCCCGGGCCCTTGTCCTCGCGTCCAGGAAGATGGCCCCTCTGGCGACAGGGACATTTTCCTCAGCCTTGCAAACCTGCTCCACATTCCCAACTGTCTTAGGAGCTCTGGTCTTGAGGGCATTTAGTGCTGCGATTTAAACTGTGAATAGCTCCATTCTACTTGAGGAGAAACCCAAACCCCTGGTGCTAGAAGTCCGGGCAGGTCCGACCCCAAGAATTAAGTTTTGTAAGCCATTTGTCACACGGTGTGCGTATTTGGTGGACAGGGTTGTTTGCATTGCATTTTCCCACCAACATGGGGAGTACATAAGCGTCTAAGAGCCAACCAAGGGCACACAAAATGTTGGAGACACTTGATCGACTTGATTTTTTTTTTTTTAATGTTCATTTATTTTTGAGAGAGAGAGAGAGAGAGAGAGAGAAAGTATGAGCAGGGGAGGGGCAGAGAGACAGGGAGACACAGAATCCGAAGCAGGTTCCAGGCTCTGAGCTGTCAGCACAGAGCCTGACGTGGGACTTGAACCCACGAACCACGAGGTCGTGACCTGAACTGAAGTCAGATGCTTAACTGACTGAGCCACCCAGATGCCCCCAACTTGATTTTAAGTATCATGTGAATGACGTTTCCAAAGTACAGCTCAAATGTTTGTCTTTGTCCTCTAGACCAAGTACTGATAAAGCACCTCTAAATTTAAAACAATGGGTCTATTTATTAATCTGGAAGAAAGCACACCATTTACCCTGTGCTTCTAGAATATTTGGACACTCTGTAGTGTATTTATTTATTGTCACTTTTTCAGATTAAAAATTGGACTCCTTATTTTAAATTTAGAGGCACTTAACCTTGGAAACGATCCAGAAGTTGACAGAACTGGTTTTTTTCTAACAACTAAAACAGAGTACATGGATGAATTTATCGTGTTTCCCCCTCATAGGGTACATCTTGGTTTTGCACCCTCCGGCCCTAGAGTAATGTTTTGCTCTTACGAAGAAGGCCTTTTTATTGTCTGCGTGTGCATGTTTCACCCATTAACTACCTGAAAACCAGGTTATTTCATATTTTACGTATCTTTGAGAAACATCGTACATTTGTGGGAGAACGGATTCACTAGCTTAACGTGGTGGCCGTCAGGATTGTCGCACGTGGCTCTTCTCCGAAACAGGCGCTCAGCTAGCTCACCTTCTGTTCCCTGTAAGTTGCCACAAAACTATTTTCAGATTGCGATAAAGAGCATTCCAAAGTAGGTTATTTTCTGAGGTTGACAAGTCCTTTACTTGGCTTTCCTCTTAACCAGAAGTCCCACCAAAGTGGGCCCAGTCAGGTTCTTACACTGTGCTTCTAATTAGAATTTAAGTTGCTTTTAATGTCAACTCTAAGGAACCATGGTGAGAATTCGTTGCTGCCTGAAGAGATAAAATGTAAGGGCGATGCCTGGACGGTCTGAGCCCCAAGAGTTGTTGCCCTTAATTTCCAGCAAATGTGGGCACAGGGGGGCATGGGGCCAGAGACAGTGTGATGTGGGACATCTCCGGATTACATACCTTCTTGTCTCTCCCAGTGAAAATAACAACTTGCTTATCAAATAGATGACTTCACTCAGCTCTTTAATAATCTTTTTTAAAATTATCTCGTGGGAACACATGAGGTACAGAATGTGAGATCTTCGTTCTTAAATGAGCTCTGCATCACTGTACGTGGATGTTCTTTCCCGACAAAGGGGCAAATGTACAATGAAACTTCTTGATATTTGTCAAAAAAGTGTGAAACAAGATAAGGGGTTTCCTAAGTCTAAAGCCTGAGAACTTGTCTACAGCTTGGCTGATTGGAAAAGCATTATTAAACTCTGGCATTGGTTTATCAAAAGTTTATTTCATATGCTAGAGCACAGGACCATTTGGGGATCTTGCAAATTTTGTAATTGTAAGTGTTACAGTCTGAGAAAGTTGATGCTAATTAAAAAGTGTGTGTTTTTTTTAATTTGTCAGTCTCCATGGTGGACAGCAGGTAGAGTGGGAAAAGCAAAGAATTTTTAAAATGACAGATCAGAATCCTGGCTACTTGTTGGCATGACCTTGGGCAAGGCATTAAGCTTGCCTTAGCTCCGGTGTATACATCTATCAACCTGGGATTAAGGAGCAGACTTTCTGGGCGGATTAGAGATAATTACATGACTTCCCTAGCAAAAGTTTTGGCAGTCAATGATGGTTATTAATGATTATTTTGTAAGCAACGTATTAACATGTATTGAGGCCTCGGCATTTTCCGAAATAGTTGTATAATGCGAAGCAATTATATCATACCATTCTGTAAAGTATAGAAATGAATAAATGTTTTACAAAAGCATCAAATTGCTAACAGTTTCAAAAGCTTAGGTTCAAATAATCCAAGTTAAATTTTGGCAAAAACGCAGTAATAAGGGATCTTGGAGGGAGGGGCTGAGCTGTCAAAGACGTGGAAGTCTGTCAAGGGAAGAGCTAAGCCAAGAAAGGAGCTGTTTTCTTTGAGGGTTCGGAGACACCCCATAACATGGTGCCCAGATTACAATTCCTGGGGTTTGTGATTGGGGCCCTCCTGAGGGGCAGGATTCTCACGACCCTCAGGACCTCCGCCCCACAGAAGGGGCTGCGGCCATTTGGGAATCACAGATGGAAGAGTGGGCAGGGTGGGAGAAGGTACCAGAGAAGGTGACGGCCCTGGACAGTGCAGGTTAGGGATGCCTGTAAGGCGTCAGTAGACAGCAGGTGTAATGACCCCAGAGGGACCAGGCTGAAGAAGAGGTGTGTGGGTAGGCAGCAAATAGATGGCCAGTTAGCCGATGCCCGTAGATGAGGAATCCTGGGAAAGTGAGAAGAATGAACACAAAGAAGAGACATAATCCAGAAATGCCATCTATGGAGCAGGAAATAGACCATGAAGCTGTGAGTGGAACAGAGAAGGGTGGACAGCGGGGAGAAGGAAGCCAGGAGAGAACACAGGTCTAGGGATTAGGGATCGTGCAAGGACATCACAGCTTAGATGGGAATGAGACAGCGTCTTGTCACTCAGACCCCAGGGGCATAGCTGGGACACTCAAAGGGTGCAGTGGAGGGGGTCCAGGCCAGGCATGCCGCAGAGGGGGGCTGAGCGGGAGGCGAGCGAACGGCGTGGGCACGTGCTTGGTCGGCCCTGGAGCGTAGGCACATGGCCCAGGGGAGGCATAACTCCACCAGCAAATTATGTTTCTGTCGGTTCAAAACACAATCATCGCTGCCCAAAACAACTCCAAGCCCAATGCCATCTTTAATTTGTAAATATTCTCATGTTGTGTTCAGGGAATATAGACAATTGGATTTTTGGAGACCACTGTGTCCTTATGTTGTTATTTCGGTGCTACGTAGAATTTTAAGACCTACCTGAATTAAATTGAAATGATGATTTAAAATATAACCATAATCTCACTAACTCAAATTGAAATAATGGCCTGCCATTTTCCAAAACACCACCTCATTTCATTTGGAATTAATTTTCTTAAATATGTCAAGCTAATTGAATGAGAGAAACATCACCGAAAAGAGACCTTCCTCACATTTGGGCCTTTATTTTCCAAATATAAAATTCATATATTTTCTCAACAATTCATTAGCTGGGGACACCCTCCAGGGATGGGGAGTCTAGCCAGGAAATTAATTCCTAAATGAGAAGTTCCCGTCGAAGCCTCTCCCACACAACACACAGAGTTATCGAAGAAAGACCCCCTCCGATACGCGACCGTAGTCAAGGAATGCACCAAAGTGTGAATATTTATAAAGCTCTCAAGAACAAGCAGCCAATCATCATTAGATCCTTTGGTATTCATTATAATAAAATTAATCTTGATTAATTCATTCATTATTAATCTTGCATTCAAATGCAATTCCATAGAAATTGCATTGTGATTTAGCAATTAATTTACACGCCAAGATTGAGAAGCGTCTCCTTGGTCCTCGAAGGCACAGCTCTGCATTGTGTCAGAGAGTCAAAGGCAGGCTCGGGAGATCCATTTGTTTAAAAATATCCCAGGAAAAAACTATCCCAGGAAAAAATATCCCAACAAAAAAGGGAGATATCTAAGTTATAAACCCTGAAGCTGGGAGAAATCTTCCCTGCCTCACGCTGTACGCGCTGAAGAAACAGAAACGTTGCAGCCTCTGATGGGGACGAAAACACGCGCATACTTCCAGCGTCCAAAAACAGTTTAGGTCTGCACGCTGTTTGATTGAATTTTGAAAGGCTCTCATTTCCATTCACCTCCTAAATGAACTTTTAAAGAAACACGGCTGTGTGAGAGGTTCTGAAGGTGCAGACGCGGACCCATAGCATTATTCATTCAGGACTCGGCTTGTCCTTGGGATGGCCACCAAACACAGACGCGCTCCGCAAAAGCGCAGGGGGCTGGCGACGTCGTCGGGGCCGGCCGTTCTCGGGCTGGCTTGCAAAGACCAGCTGTACCACTGAACCACCAGATGAGGCTCTAACGCCCTCTTAGTTTTCACTCAACACTCTTCCCGCTGTTCAGACCCCCAGGCCCTCGGGCAGGTGATGGGATTAAGGGTTAATACCGTATTGAAGATAACCCAATGGACGGACAGTTGGTCGGGGAACTGAAGACGTCTGTACATCTGCAAAAACGCTAAGGTTTTCATTATGCCTCCCGACCTCCATGGGAAAGAAATGGGTAACAGAGCTGTTGCCGTCCCTTCATTCCGTCCAAGAGCTGCAGATGTATACATCCAAAAAGGTGCTGGCATCCTGTATTCATTCCGTCCAAACGAAGGACAAAGAAAGAGCAAGCCAAGTTCTCAAACAGGACTTGGAACAGTTCCACGCTGAGGATGTTTACACAGGTTTCTTGATTGCATAGGAAACAAATGTTCCCGTTTGATCTGATCAGCCCCACGCCATCTACCCGAGGCCGCGGTGGAAGGGAACAAGCGCTTGTGCCGACCCGTGAAACGTACAGACGAGGTTCCAAGTCAGATGGAAAATGAGCTAAAGCTTCAGCTCCAGGTAGGGAATCTGCCGCCTCAGGGCGTGGTCGTTGCTCTGGACTGTGTGGACCTGGCTGCAGGGCCGACCGTCGGTCCCCGAGGAAGGAAGGGTCTGTCTGCAGCAGCAGCCTGGTGCCACCGTCCTGGGCCCCAGGCAGGAGCTCAGCCCCTGCAGCTGCTCTCTGCAAACATGCTCTCACAGGCCAGTTTGGAAGGATGCAGACGGAGGAGAATTAACCCCACGCGTGGCAGCGAGGGCAGGAACGTGCTGCAAAGAGAAGCAGGAGAGCAACGCATCGTGCTGGCATCTAGGACACACATTTAGGTAGAATAGCCCGGTGACCGAAGGCAGATCAGCCTGGAGTCCCACCCCTCCCCCCCCCGCAGGCTTCGGCCTCTGCTCAAGTGTGTGAGGGTTTCGTGCCCTAAGAACAATCTCGTGAGCGTTTCCTGAGCGTCTCATCTCAAACAGGCATTTGTGCCACGCGGGGAGGAGCACAATTGCACACGATCCAGTGTCCGCAAGACATTAAACAGGGTCCAACTGTATTCCTTCTGTTCTGCTCTTCAGAAAATGTTTATTTTTGAGAGAGACAGAGAGCAAGAAGGGGGCAGAGAGAGAAGGAGACGCAGAATCGGAAGCAGGCTCCAGGCTCCGAGCCGTCAGCACAGAGCCTGACGCGGGGCTCCGACCCACGAGCCGCGAGATCGTGACCTGAGCCGGAGTCGGACGCTCCACTGCCTGAGCCCCCAGGCGCTCCTGTTTTCTGCTGTTTATTGTGTCTCTTTTCAAATTCTCTCGGGACCAGATGCAGACGTTTATTATTATCCTTTAAATGGTGACATCACTCTGCCATAATAAACCATTAAAACCTTTCAAATCACATGCACGCATATACACCGCACGCACGCGCACGTGCATGTACGTGCACACGCGTGGGAGAGACCTCAGAGGGAGGGCTGGGCCTGGGGTGTCTGAGGGTCGCGTCTCCTCCAGACACAGGAGGGCAGGTGCTCTCAGCGCCTGTGGCCCTCCCTCTCCTCTCTGGAGTGGGCCCATGGGCGTCCCCGCTGCAGGGTCAGGGCTGGTCTCCGATGGGAGTGCAGCGGAGGACAGATGTCATCGGCTGTCCCCACACTCGTCTGTGCCGTCTCCTCATCGTTCATTTGTGCAAGAGATTGTAGAAGAAAGGCCGCCGTTCTCATCGGCTGCAGAGACGTAGATAATCACGTGGACACAGAACAGCGTTGATTCTGGTAGACGGAGTGCGGGTGGTGGGGACAAGGTCAGCGGCAAGGCTGGAGACCGGGTAGGGAGGGTGGCCCCGAGGAGGGAGGGAGTTGCCAGGAGGCAGGGAGCGTCGGGGGCCGGTGGCTCAGCCTGGCCTGGAGCAGCCCTCACCGCAGCCGCAGGACTCCGGGTGGGAAGCTGATTTTCGTCCTTCGTGCCTCCTCTCTGCAGCAGGGAGAGCCCCAGGGGAGCCCGCTGCCCATCCTCCGCGTGGATCGGGCTCGGGAGACGGCAGCCACTCTCCTCCCGACCCGTCTGAAAGTATCTACGGCAGCGGGAAGGCACCACCGTTTTCACTCAGTCCGACCCCAGAAGGCAGAGGCGACGTGCCGCGGAGAGAACACCAGCCGGGAAGGGGCAGATCTCCCCCGTCATCACTCAAGAGTGCTGGCCGATACTCAGTTTCCCTCTCCGCTAAGTGGGGACAACAGTGACACCCACGCAAGGGGCTCCGCGGGTACAGGGTGAAATGAATCTGCAAAGCACTTGCAGGGCTCGGGACGGTGTCTTGGTTCCATCCCTCCTTCCGTGTGCTCTGTCCCGGCTGGTCCCTCTTGACCGGGCGTGTTCACCCGTCAGGGGCCGCCGATGGCTACAGCGACGGCTGCCTCCAGGAGACATCCGTCGTCAGGACTCACGCACCAAGTTGCTTACTCAGGAGCCAGAACCAGGATTGGAATTCATACCAGGGTCAAAATCACCCCTCCGTCAGTCATGGTTTCTGCTACCAGCCCAGCCCGGGGAGCAGCCCCAGTGAAAACCAAGACTTCTGTCCACAGCGCGTCCGAGAAGGCGACCGTCACGGTAAACAAAGCATCTGACAGCAGGGGAGAGGGAGCGGGGCATCCGACCGGAGGCTGCATATGACATAAACTCTGCACTAGTGAGCTCTCACTAGGTTATGCCACGTCAACGAAAATCCCCACGTCAGTGACACGCAACTGCACACATTTCTGTCTCACTCGGGCTCCCCACTGGCTGTGGGTTGGCTGAGGCTCTGTGGCTTTGCTTCCTGTGTCCTTTCATCTTAGGGTTCGGGATCAGAGAGCACAGCCTTTCTTTCTACCTTGAATCAAACCATTTTTAGGACACAGACTTCGCCTCTTTCGAGAATACAATCCAGTGTTTTTTTCAGTAAATCCACCGTCGTGCGTTAGGGCACTTTCACGACACGCATGTGGTCCGTAGGCCTGTTTGCAGCCGTCTTTGTTCTTATCTCATTGGTAGATTACTTTCTGCCACCGTCCAGGGTCCCTCCCTGGACGTTTCCTGTAAGTGGAATCATACAAGACGCGGTCGTCTGTGTCTGGCTCCTTTCACCCAGGACAACATTTTCCAGGTTCTTCCACACGGTGGCTTGTGATCGTACTTCACTCCTGCTCGTGGCCGGATGATATTCCGTTGTGTGGTTACACAGCATTTTGCTTACGTGTTCATCTGTTCGTGGACATTTGGGTGGCTTCCTCCCGCGGGCATCGTGAATAGTGCGGACGTGAACGTCCACACACAAGAACGTCTGTCCTTCATAAAGACATGTATGTTCGTTTTCCTTGGGCAGGACTGGCGTTGTTGGCTCTTATGAGTTACTTTCCAAGAAACGGCCACGCTGCTTTCCAAAATAGTTGTAGCACTATACGCTCCCACGGATCACGTGTGGGAGTTCCCATCTCTCCACACCTTCGCCAGGATTGCACGTTGTCTGCTTTTGTTTTTGTGTTTGTTTTGTTTTGTTCTAGGATAGCCATTCCTGGGGATGCAAGACAGAAAAGGGCACTGTTCAATGGAAGCAACGACTCTCAGCGTTGCTGGTCTGATATGGCACGCATAATGTTTCACATGTAGACAGCCATGCACGCACACACGGTACGTTCCATACGCAGATACACACATATGTGCACACAGGTCACATTTCACACAGACACAATCACATGTCATTGACCAGCGTAAATCTCACGGCCAAGCCCAACCTCAGGGGGATGGGGACGTGTGGGACCCCCTGAGCAGGCAGCCTGGGTTACACAAGAATAAGTGAGGTGCACATAATCTTCTCACAGAGATGGGGAGCGAACAATTGTGAAAAGTAGGAGAACCTAACACAGTCCCTGAGGCCTTGTTGCCTAAGGAGGGCACTGAACCATTCTGGAAGAGCACGGTCCTGAACGAAAGGCAGGAACACTGACGCAAGAATCTGCCAGAAGACGCATAATAAGTATTTACAAATGTGTTTATTGAGATGCACTAGACAGTAGAGGGTTGAACAATTGAGAATGGTTGAGAAATGCTAACCACCATATTCTTCTTCTGGAGAAGTCACGCGTACTTTTAAATATTAAACACTCTGCATAGGCTGCTGGTGATAAAACCTGTTTACCTTTGAGCCGGAATCTCTAGCTCTCCTTGGTCGTGGGGTATTTTGTCCACACACACACTTGCTGCACCGCGTCCCTGTCCGGGAATGGTGTCGGCTGCTGATCGCAGGTTCACGGAACCTACCGGCCAGGGGACAGGATTCCCTTTCACCGCTGTTTTTTTTTAATTTTTTTTTCAGTTTTTATTTATTTTTGAGACAGAGAGAGACAGAGCGTGAGCGGGGGAGGGTCAGAGAGAGAGGGAGACACAGAATCAGAAGCAGGCTCCTGGCTCCAAGCTGTCAGCACAGAGCCCGACGCGGGGCTCGAACACACAGACCGCGAGATCGTGACCTGAGCCGAAGTCGGACGCTTAACCGACTGAGCCACCCAGGCGTCCCATCACCTCTGTTTAAACTCCAAGCTGTGTCTTTTGGGGGAATTCTTAGAGGCCGTACTCAGAGGTAAGCCTCACCCTAAGGCAAGCAAGATATAATTCCAATGTGCTATGAGCCAACCGAAGGTGAGCTCTCCTTGGGTTTTTTAAACCATAGAATGCAGGGGTGCCTGGGTGGCTCAGTCAGTTGAGCATCTGACTTCGGCTCAGGTCATGATCTCGCGGTCTGTGAGTTTGAGCCCCGCGTCGGGCTCTGTGCTGACAGCTCGGGGCCTGGATCCTGCTTCCGATTCTGTGTCTCCCTCTCTCTCTGCTCCTCCCCTGCTTACACTCTGTCTCTCTCTCAAAAATAAATAAAGATTAAACAAATTTTTCAAATAAAAAAATAAATAAAACCATGTAATGCCAATGTTCCAATATGTAAACAGGAAAATCTATTTTCCAGTTTATATTTTCTTCTCGAATCCCTGCCTTCTCCGAAAGAAGGAGATATTCTTGTGGAGGGGTGGAGTGAAGCAAGCAAACAGATTAAAGGCAGAGGGTAGGACAACTTTGCTGAATTCAAATAACAGCAAAATCTTTCTCAAGGGCACCTGCCATAGCACATCTGGGCTCTCGGGAAAGCCACCCTTTCGACACACGGGACGGCAGAGGATCCACAGGAAAACCCTCCAAGTATTGGCTGCTTTTGTACTTAGAAGCAGAAAGTATCAGGCATTGGTTCAGATGGACAAATAGAGGATATACGACGCAGAGGCGTATAAAGGTTACTGCCAGGGCCTCAGAGTCTGGCCAAGCGGGCCCCCCGTCCATGAGGAATCCAGTCACAGGAGTGCAGTCAGGGCACGGGGGAGAAAGGCACTTTTCCTTTTTTATTGTAAGAATAAACAGAGTCACTCACAGGCCTGTGCTGGCTGCAAGATATTAAATCTGCTTAATTGACGGGTGCCTGTAACGCGGGGGCTGTCTGCCGGAGTATTAGGGGGACACTTTGGGGGAGGTTATTTAAAGAACAATTTTTCTTGTTATGTTGTTTTAGGGACCGACTGCATAAGAGAAGTCTTGTCATTTTCTGTCATAACAGATTGGCCCAACGCAGACGTAAAAACGTGATGTATTGGGCCGTTATCAAGTGTAATCTTTACGTGATATCACCCCTTTCCTCTCGTCCCCTGACACTCGGATTAGTTAAATTGCAGATTATTCCTAAACTTGTTGCATCAAGGCAATGAGAGGAGATCAAGGGCCTAGTGTATTTTTCTCTTTGAAAAAAAGAAAGAAAGAACATCTTTTCTTAAATGTTTTTACTGTTTGTTTATTATTTTTGAGAGAGACAGTTCATGAGCAGGGGAGGGGCAGAGGTTACAGAGAGACACAGACTCGGAAGCGGGCTCCAGGCTCCGAGCTGTCAGCACAGAGCCTGATGGGGAGCTCGATCCCACGACCCCGGGAGCATAACCTGAGCTGAAATCAAGAGTCGGACACTCAACTGACTGAGCCACCCAGGTGCTTTATTTTCAATGCCCACCATCACCCAAAAACCTTCACTGAGACCCATTGTAAGTCTCTGAGGTTAAGCTTTGTTATCTCGGCCAAGAGCTCTCCTGCTCCCTATCCCTTTGTGTCACTTACCCGTGGCCCCCAGACCCCGGCGCCTGGACCTCCCTGGTGCCCAGTCATCACGAGTGGAGGTGGTAACCCGGTGAGGTTTCACCGGGTTTAAGACCCACTGGGGCGGGAAACGTCTGTCCCCGTGCCCATCACAGAGCCTTGAAGGGGACGCGGAAGAACAACTCAACTTGGATGGACAAGGTTGGCTTTCAGGATCTAGCTGAGGGAACCCCGGGGGGAGGAAGGCTCCCGGGGACCCGGCGCCCCGGGCACACAAGTCAGCCACCATGAGGGGCAGCCTCCTGCCTCTTTGCTCATCCCCCCGCCACCCCCACTCACTCTGCGTGTCCTCACCCAAACCTACAGCAACCCCCCGCCCCCGCTCCTGGAGCAAATTAGGATCCCACAACTGCAGCCCCTGTGGTTGGTGGGGCCATGCGGCAAGCACGTGGGTGGGTTTGGGGACACATGTCAGTTCCCGCTCGAGAGCAGAACTGCCCGAGAAGGAGGACGCTTGTCCCCCTCTTTCGGGCGCGTATGGCTAATGCCACCTGTGACCTCCTACTCCGCCGGCAGTGGCTGTACCCCACGTGACTGCAATGAGAGAGCTGCTACTAGTCTGAGCAAGACAAAGTCGGTGTCCGCGCTTTTCAAACACAGATCGTGGGGACCGTTTGTCACCACTGCAGAGCCCACCCGTGCTGTCCGGCAGACGAAGGCATGGCCGCTCCCGCCCCAAGTGAGGCACTGTCCCAAGTCGACTCTGTCCCACTCTGTTCTGTGCCCTGGGGTCCTTGATGCCTGTACCGCACGCCCAGTGTGGCCAGGTTATTGCCAGGACCCCCACGCCCAGCCCGGTGTCTCCAATAGAGGGTGACCTCTCTCCTGCAGCCATCTACCCCTTTCCTTCATCCATCTTTGTGCATGGATAGCCGAGACTTTATTTACAAACAAAACAGGGGCGCCTGGGGGTGGGGGCTCAGTCGGTTAAGTGTCTGACTTTGGCTCAGGTCACGATCTCTCGGTGTGTGGGTTCGAGCCCCGCGTCGGGCTCTGTGCTGACAGCTCAGGGCCTGGAGCCTGCTGTGGATTCTGGGTCTCCCTCTCTGTCTTCTCTTCCCCCACTCGTGCTCTGTCTCTCTCTCTCTGTGTCTCTCTCAAAAAATAAATCAACATTGAAAAACGTATTTTAAAAAACCAACAAACAGACAACTGTACTAACCCTATAGAACTGAAGAAATGAGAAATCTCAAGATGGGAGGAAAGTTAAGGCTTGTCCCGAGGCAGATGTCGACCCAAAGGGGTCGACAGTTTAGACCCAAAGAACACTCATCATGGTGGCAAATAAGACATACGGCCTCGTCATGTAGCTGGGCAGGAGGATGTGTTGGGGTGGTGATACTCAAACTCATTTTTAGAGAAAAAGTTCGAACTCCCGAGAAGGAAACAGGAGACAGACCTACACACACGGAGGAACAGGGTTCACTGGGGGGTGTGGAGCCAGATGACGCAACTGGTCCCTCAGGCGCCACGGTGCCCCCCTTGCACTCTACACCTCCAGCTGCACAGAACAACTCTCTTCTCACAAACAGAGAACACCCAGGGGGACGCAAGCCGAGAGGCACGTTTGTGCCCCTGCGCCTCACGTCATGTTACGATGTCCGTCCCTGCTTCCTTCACCCCGTTCTCCCGCCTCTCACCTTCCCGCCGCCTGTCCTAAGTTCACCCACTCAACGCTCGGGAAATTCCCAGTTGCTTTGGGAATTGTCTTTCCTGCAAACCTCTGGCACTTCATTTAGAAGACTTCTGCCATCGGCCACAGTATCCCCGCTATCGTGAGCGATCGTGGATAACAGGATGTGAGCTCGGAAGGTTTGACCAACCGAGCCTGTGCAAAGTGAGATTCCGGAAGGGAGGAAAGAGAAGTTTTCACCAAACGACAAGAAACTGTTTCATGGCTCTTGAAACTCACCACCTGTTGGAGTGTAGAGAGCCGATTCCCAGTAGAGTTGGAAAGGGAGGGTTTTGTGACAAAGAAAGAAACGAACAAAAGCCCTTTCTTTGGGGGAAGGATGTGTTTGGGAAGGGCCGCCCCCATACTTTACAGCCATCATGGGGACACCAGCCCCTTTCAGGGTGTGGGGACTGCCCCTCTCAGTGTCACGTCAGCAAACTCTTCCTGCAGCCTGCTGGCCTCTTCCACTCACCTTCGGGGGTCAGTGATCAACACCACATACAGACCTGGGAACTGCAGCAGTGTAGACACGAGGCTGGCTCCCTCCCCGGCCTGAGAACAAGGGCACGGCCTGAAGCCAGCCCTCTCTGGTCAAGACAGAAGTTTTGTCCAGTGTCAGGGACGATTTAACTGTGTTTGTAACCCAGACCATACAACATCGTATTCCGTAAAAAGTATCCAAAAATCCGTGGGATTTGCTGTTTTCCTCTAGTAAGAGGGGGAAGCCGTCCCCACTTCCTATATTTCGAAAGCCCGATGTGAAACCAGCTGGCTTGATCTCCGGGATGTACACCTGGTCACCTTGGTTAACAGGCCGCGTCT
The DNA here is from genome assembly GCF_028749965.1 of Puma concolor. Classification (NCBI taxonomy): domain Eukaryota; kingdom Metazoa; phylum Chordata; class Mammalia; order Carnivora; family Felidae; genus Puma; species Puma concolor. The sequence goes on from NC_141678.1 coordinate 93,300,523, forward strand.
CCAAGGGCTCCCTGGGGACTCAGTGGCCCAAATGCATCCGTGCAGGCTCAGCCGGCACCCGGAACGTTCGAAGGCCTACAAAAAGGCCTGGTGGTTTTCAATGTTCCGATGAAAGCTATTTCCAGCACCACTCAGGCCGTTTTTTCAGAGTCAGTCACTTTTCAAGTAAATCAAGGAGGACCCCTAGGTCAGCGAGGGCAGCGTTCAGGGTTCTAATTCAATATTAACTTACTTCTTGTTGAAGGGCTTGATTTCAGTGTTCTGGGTAGAGAAGGAGTAAGGACGGCCATCCTGTCGTAAAATCATAAACCAGTGCCAACAGCGGCAGGGCACGTGACACGCGGTCAAGGGGACACGGCTGCCTTTGAGATGCTCAGGACCTCTATCTGCCCATTTTCCTGTTGGGAGATGAAACGCAGCCGCGCTTTTCACGCACAGAGGGCCTCCTACCCATGATGCACGTCAGGCCGGCTGGAGGGCGAGGCCAGGCCAGGGATGCTGTGCACATGCGTGTGCGGACTACCTGTACGTGCACACACCTGTAGCATGCACACGCAGAGAATACAGGTACACACGTGGCCATATGCGGTGGGTTGTGTCGATCCACGTGTCTCTAGCGGTGAAGACAAAGTCAGCCTCCACTGCAAACTGTGAGCTGGATTTCCGCCTCCTGAAACCACGCTCTCTCTCCATCCGGCCGTGAACCCGGAGAAAGCGCACAGCTTAAATTGCTGTTCTGAAACAAAAACGGCCTCTCGGCAAGCGCGGCGTCCTTAGGAGTGTGCGGCCTCGCCCCGTAGCCAATCTGGAGGGCCTTGCTCACACGAGTGAGTGTACTTCAGACAGAATGACAGAACTACACTGCCACTCCAGTTAATGGATTTATCAAATACCTTATTTCATGCTTTCTGCTTTTGATTTATGAATTTTGATCCCGGAGACAAGGACCCTGTGAGTATTGATTGTGGGAAATGTCAGACTAACAGAAGTTAATTTCACTTGTGCATGTGGAAGTCTCTGATTCTCTGACAGTGCTGTCTGTGGAGGATCAGCTGTCAGGCGCTCGGTGACACCGTCCTGTCACCACGCGCTGTCACCACGGGCAGGCGCCCCATCCAGCAGCCCCGAGCCGCACCGTGTTAGGGGTGGAGGTGACACAAATATGTATCTGGAGCGGGTGCACCGTGAGCCTCCGGCTGTGGGTGGAGAGGAAGTGGTTAGACCCTCGGGGATGCCGCGCGGGGAGGGGGGAGGCGGGCGGGGTGCCCTGGCCTTTGAGACGGCACGCTTTTGATTGCAATATGCCTCACAGGATAATGGAATGTCATTCTGCCAGCTCTCGGGCTGGTTAGGGACAGTTTATTTATTGATTGACTTTCTCTGTAAATTATCAATCTTTCTTATACCCCAGTCACCGAGTCATTACTTATGCAGTAATATACTAATGTGGCATCGTGAGGCAGTCACGTCCGCAAGCTGGGCCTCATGGGCCTCAGACGTTGTGTGGTGAGCGGTGAAACGGTTTCCTTTGCGGTAGACACAAGACTTCACGCAGGTGACGTTACAAGACAATGACATCTCAGCTACAGTTCATAGCGCATCACACGCTTAAATTAACACATAGACGTCGGTGCCGGTGATTCTGCGTTAATGGAATGAACATTTCCTTCTTAAGTTGCACAAAGACAAAGGAAAAACAAAAGCGAAGTATGTATAACAGACACGGTATTGTTTTCTGTTGCCAGGATGGTAAGGCTAATTCAATCTTAATCGCACTATAAGCTTTCGGTCGATAGCTTTTTATTCTTGCAAAAAAGTATCTAAATTCAAAGGTCGAATATGATACAGTGTGACTGAGGCATTCAAAGACACCAGCCCCCCATACGCTTGTTGGATATCGATGTTTCGAGGACAGTTTATTTTTTAGAGAAGTCTTAGGTTCACAGAAAAATTGAGAGGAAGATAGAGCTTTCCCATATGCACCCTGAGCCCCACCCCCACCCCCGTGCACAGCCTTGCCCACTATCAACATTCCCACCACGCTGGTGCATGTGTTATAATCGGTGAACATACACGGATGCCCCGCGATCACCCTGAGTCCTCTGTGTTGTGCACTCTGTGGGTCTGGGCGAAGGTGTAATGACGTGCATTCATCCTTACGGTATCATTCTGAGTAGTTTCGCTGCCCTAGAAATCCTCTGTGCTATGCCTATCACCTCTGCCTCCCCCCAACCCCCAACCCCTGCTGATCTTTTTATTTTCTCCATAGCTTCGCGTGTTCTAGAATGTCCTATGGTTGAAATCATACAGTCTAAAGCCTTTCCAGGCTGGCTTCTTCCACTTGGTGATGGCATTTGGGTTTCCTCTGTGTGTTTTCATGGCTTGATGGCTCATTTCTTTTTCGTGCTGAGTAATATTCCATTGTCTAGATGTGCTGCCGTTTACTTATCCACCAGCCCCCTGGAGAACATCTTGGTTGCTTCTAAACTTCGGAAACTATGAATAACGCTTCTCTAAGCATCCGTGTGTGAATCTTTGTACGGAAAAACATTTTCAAATCATTTGGATAGATACCAAGGAACAGAACTGCTGGCTCACACGGTAAGAGTACATTTCGTTTTACAAGAAATTGCCACAGTATCTTTCAAAGTGGCTGCACCATTTCGCACTCCCAAGAGCAGCAAATCAGAGTTCTCGCTGCTTCGCATCCTCACCAGCATTCGGTATTGTCGCTAGATTTTACATGAGATGATACTGACTGCAGACAAAGACAGTTTTACTGCCTCGTTCTTCATCTGGATGCCCTTCATCTATTTCTCTTGAATTATTACACTGGAGAGAACGCCTAGTAGGATGTTGAATATAAGTGATGTTCCTGATCACACCAGGAAGGTATTCGGTCTTTCATTATTTAGTGTTAGGTTACCCGAAAGTTTTCATTAATGCCCTTTATCAAGCCAGAGAAGTTTACTTCTATTCCTAGTTGGCTGAGAGTGTTTGTCAAGTATGGATGTCGGATTTTGTCAAATGATTTTTCTCTGTGTGGATAATAATATGCATTTCTCCTTTTAGTTTTTATTTGATTGATTTTCAAATGTTAAATCAACTTTGCATTTGGAGATCAACCTCACTATATCCTGATATGTTGTTTTGGGGTTGAATTTGCTAAAACTTTGTTTCAAATGTTTGTACGAGTGCTCCTAAGGGAGACCGGTTTGTCGATTTTTTATAATATCTTTTCCTGGTTTTGAAATCAGAGGAACACTGGCTTTAAAGACTTAGTTGAGAAGTATTCTCTTTTCTTCAATATAATGGAAGACCTTGTATGGAAGTGGTTTTCATTTTTCCTCAAACATTTTCTCGAAATTCACCAGTGAAGCCATCTGAGCCTGTAGTCTTGTGGGAAAGTCTATTTTTTTTTTTTTTTTTTTTTTTGCAAAAAATTCAATCACTTTAATGAGCATGGGGCTCTTAAGGTGTCCTGTTTCTTCTTAAGTGAGTTTCAGTGACATGTGTCTCTCATGAAATTGCCTACCTTGGTCGTCCTCTAGATTTTCAAATTTGTCGGCATTAACTTATTCATGTTTTTTTATATAATTCTTTTAATATCTGTAGAAACTGGTGATGTCAACTCTCTCATTCATGATATTGGTGAATTGTCTCTTTTGTTTTTTTCTTGATCGCTCTGTCTACAGGTTTATCAATTTGATCGATCTTCTCAAAAAACCTGTTTTTGGTTTCACTGATTTTCTCTATTGTATTCCTGTTTTCTATTCTATTGATGTCAGCTCTAATCTTTATTATTTCTTGTCTTCTGCTTGCTTTGAGTTTAACTGTCTCTTCCTCCTCTACTGTGTTGAGACAGAAGCTGAGGCCAGTGAGCGGAGACCATTGTTTGTTTCCAGTATATGCGTGCGATGCTGCATATTGTAGCTTAAATACCGGTACAGCACCAGCTAGCACGTCCCGCTTCCATTTTGATTTCTTCTTTGACCCATAGGCTTTCCAAGAAATGTCTCATTCACTTTCAGATAGTTGGGAACTCTCCAGACTTCTCTCTGCTATTGGTTTCTAATTCAATTCCATTGTTGCCAGAGCACTGCCTTGTATGACTTGAATCCTTTCAAATGCGTTCAGACTTTTTTTATGGCCCAGCACAGAGTCTTTCCCGACCAATTCTCTGTGTGCACTTGAGCAGAATGTGTGTTCGCTGTTGTTGGTGGAATGTTCTGTTAATAATAATGAGGTCAAGTTGGCCAATAGCTTGGCTCAATTTCTCTATATCCCTCTTGATTTTCTGTCCAATTCTTCTGGAAGCTACTGACACGGGGTAGAGAAATCTGTAACAGTCATCATAATGTGTCTATTTCCCCTTGCAGTACGGTGAGATTTTGCTTCGTGTGTTTCGAAGCTACGTCGGTAGGTTTATAAATGTTTGGAATTGTTATGTCCTCGGGTTCAACTGGGCCGTTGTTATTAGGAAATGAACTTCTTTTCTGGGAAGATCTTTTTCTCCAAAATCTAGTGCATATTTATGTACTGGCACCAACTTTCTTCTAATCGGTGTTAATGTGGTACCTGATTTTCCATCCTTTTATTTTCAATCTGCTTGTGTCTTTAACTTTAATGTGTGTGTGGAGGGGGTGGGGGCTTTCTATCCAATCTGGGAATCTCTGTCTTCTACTTATGTTATTTAGGCCGATCCCGTTTCTCCGGGTTATCGGTCTTGCTGCAGTTTCTCTTACCGCGCTTTTTGCTCTCCGAGGCCCTCACTGGTCTTTGTTCTTTGAACTCTTTATCTGGTTTCCTATGGTCAAATGAGTATGTTCTATGATTTTATTTTATTTTCTGGATTTATTAGCTGTAACTCTTTGTTCTGTTAGTTTAGTGGTTGTTTTAGGCTCTATCGTACATGTGCTGGGCAGAATGAGGGTGTCCCAGAGATGCCCCTATGGATATATTATGATACATAGCAAAGCAGAATTAAGGTTGCAGATGGGACTAAGTCTGCTAATCAGCTAACCTAGAGATAGGGAGATTATTCTGGATTTTCCTCCAGCCTCATGTAATCACAAGTCCTGAAATGTGGACGGGGAAAGAAAGCAGAGAGTCAGGGTTAGAGCGACAGTTAGAAAGACTGACCTGGTTGTTCCTTGCTTTGAAGTTGGGAGGGGGCTGTGAGACAGAAAGTGCAGGCAGCTTTTAGGAGCTGGGGGGGGGGGGCAGGCGGGAAAATGCATTCAACCCTGGAGTCTGTGTGCAGAATCAGCTCTGGTGACACCGTGATCTCAGTGCAATGAGTCCATTTCAGAATCACGACTTCAGAATGTTGTCTCCTTAGAGCACAACTGACAATATAACCGAGTATAAACAAATCCAAGCCTGCCATGAGCTTCGTAACGGTTAGTACAACTCTGTTTTATACAAATCATCACGACGTCCTGGCTGGTGTGTTCACGTATTAATGAGATTGTGGCTGCAATCTCATACGGGGAGACATTTAACGGAGAATAAAAGTGAGAAAGTGTCTCGTCACACTGCAATGGAAGAGACAACGGGCTCCAGTCTGGTTTGGTTCGGAAACTGTTCTCTGACTTTGCCCAGACTCCCGGAAACGGCAGCCCCAGCCCCAGCCCCAGCCCCAGCCCCAGCCCCAGCCACAGAGTTAAGTCAAGTCTGTTTTTTCAGTCACAAAGGCCACATATCTTTCAGCAGATTCAGTAGACGTTAAGTGTGGATTTGTGACTCAATTCTGGGTCACTGGTCAATAAAAGGCATTTGTGAAAAGTGCTCTGAGAAATATTTTCCATTTTGATGAAAAAAGCATAGGAGAAGGAGTCATTTCTGTTACCGCTGCATGATTTTGTAAAGATATGAAGCCTGCTGTTCCTAAGGCTCCTTGACCATGAGGAGATCCAAGCCCAATTGCAGTGAGGACCAGTGAGCCAAAAGACGGGAGACGTGAGCACAAGACTTTTTGAAGCCCTGACTAAATCCACACCAGCACCACACATCTCCAGACGCCTCGCCGGAGGCATGAGGAATCATTTAGTATTTGAGCCACTTGAAGTATTTTCTACTGGTTTCTCAATAATATACCAGTGACGATGCTGCGTTGTAACTTACCAAGAAATGCATGAGAAACCAAACTGTGTGTGTGTGCGCGCACACATCTCCTCTGTGCCTTGAGATCAACGTTAAGGTAGAAACATAAGTGTTACGAGCTCCTCTAGCTGACTAGTAAGCTGGTGCCCATGGGCTGTCAGGCAGTTCACTCAAACGCTCTGGGCCTCAGTTTCCTCACATTGACTTATTCTACAGGGTCCTGTAATGATCTGCTCAAAGTTGTAAGCCATTTAGTACGTGCAAAGTAAAACATAAATTCTAAACAACAGCACAATTAATCCCTTCCTGCTTAAAGCCATTAGAGGTGCTGGCAAATGTAAGCAGGTATAAAGCTTTGGGCTTTTCAATGTTTCTTTTTTCTTGGGGGGTTGTGCATCAATTTTCAAAGGCCTTTTGGGGTGTCACTAAATTTCATAAATGTATAACTCTGCAGTTTCCTAACCATCTTCTTTTAGAAATGGCAACGGGCCTCTGGGTGGCTCAGCCATTACGCGTCTGACTCACAGGGTGTGAGTTCAAGCCCTGTGTCGAGCTTTGCACTGACAGCATAGAGCTTGGGATTCTCTCTCCCCCTCTCTCTTTACTCCCCCCTGCCACTTGCTCTCTCTCTCTCTCTCTCTCAAAAATAAATAAACTTAAAAAAAAGAAACGGCAAAAATACAGAATTTAAAAGAAATCACAGCCTTTCTGAAATAGATTTGGCTACCTGTCCTTCCCATTAATGTACCAAATACTTTATCGTTGATGTGCACCTGCACTGTCGATAAGGTACCTTACAGGATTTTCAGTCAAAACTTGTATCAAGGTGAATATGAGAGAGGTCTTTGGTGGGCACAGAATGGAATTAGTCCAAAAAAATCTTGTGTGGCCACACATCAGTTACAGCACAAAAGAGTTCTAGAAGTTTTCCTTAAGTAACCAGAGGTCACAGTTCCTTCATTTCCAGTAACCAGATGACAGAATTCCTTCACCTCAAGCCTTTTCTTAGGAGCTGCAAAACAAAGCTGGCACATCTTGCTAGAGCCGTGAGCATCCACGGGGGTCTCTCTACCACTGTTCCCCCTTCCTAGAGTTCTGTCCGCGAGCCCTGTGGTCCAGGGAGGCCTTCTCCACTGCCTGTGCCAAAGCTGTCGCCCGTCATAAGCTCTCCCTCGTACCACTATAACTGGTTTAAAGGTATTCGTAAAACCTAAGCCTAAATTATTGTCAAACTGTTTGCTAGGCATAGCAGGAACTGGTCTCTCCTGTTGGACGTAAATGAAGCCTGTGGCCGCCATCTTGCAACTACAAAGGCCGGCAGCCTGGAGGTAAGTGGTCACCTTGGGGAGAGGAGACAGAAGGAGAGGTCGCCATCCCCCCCCCCCCCCGGACTTCTCATTTACATAAGCCAATAAAGCCCACCGCTCCTTTGTTACTCTGGTACTTTTAAAGGGCTTACTTTTTGTTGCTTTAAGTGACACTGTAGGAACATAGAGGAACACCTTGGAAACACAGAACAATTGCTATCTTTTGAGAGCTAATAATGTAAATCACTTGAGTAGATGACGAATAAGATAAAAATCTTTAGAAATTTTTTAACGATTCATTTTTGAGAGGCAGAGAGAGACAGAGCGTGAGTGGGGCGGGGCAGAGAGAGAGGGAGACACAGAATCTGAAGCAGGTTCCAGGCTCTGAGCTGTCGGCACAGAGCCCGACGTGAGGCTTGCACTCACGAACTGTGAGATCGTGACCTGAGCCAAAGTCCGACGCTCAACCGACTGAGCCACCCGGGCGCACCAAGAATAATATAAAATCTTAACAATGAGTGTTCAGTATGTTTCAGAAATCACAACTGTACGTGCGCTAGGCCACAGCTACATGAAATGCTAGATGAGGCAGAAATTCAAGCCTGTGTGGCCTCCACCTCCTTTCCTGGCAGAACCTTTCCGCTCCCCATGGCCATCCTCACTTGGCCAACCCCTGCCCCTGTTTGGGTCCCGTGCATGGCATCTCTGCTCCAGACGGTCTTTCCTTTCTGGGCTAGGTGCTTCTCTTTCAGGCTGATTATATTGTGTGTGCGCATGGCCATTACACACGCAGCAGCGACTGTGTTTGTCATGTGTTCCTGCTTCTCTCGCAGCGCTCCGAGCACCTGATGGTGAAGAATGTGTCTGAGTTGGTATCACCCAGGAAAAGCATCGTGCTTGTTGCTCAACAATAACTGATTGCCGAGTAGACGAACGAACAAACACACAAATGCAAAAACGGGCATTTGGGAGGAGATGACAAAGGCTATAGAACGATGGCACCACACATCGACCACCAGCAATGCCATAGTGTAGAAATGGGGTGTTCACCGTGTGATGTCACCTTAAAGAGCGAGAAGCTCAGCCGAAGTTTGCAAAAACATGAATGCGTGCCCGAAGATAAGTAACTATGAAGCTGTATATCGGCCTAGATTTGCAGCTGATGTTGTCAAAAAGTGTCAGGTGAAAAGTAATTTCTTAGTTTATGATGCCGATGGCTGGGAGGTTTCTCCAGGAAGGACAGGAATTTGCCATGGGTTTCTCCCTGGAACTGGGGTAGAGAAGGCAGCAAGCACCACTCAGCTGTGCTTCTCACTACCATTGGCACCGGCCATTTTTTGATGGCCCTTCCATCACTGCCGTTGGACACTCTGGATGTCACCTGCATGTTCTTCCGCAGGGGAGATCTTCAAGCAGGTGGCACCGACTGTGTGTGCACGCCTGCCCCCTGGCTGGGTGGTAAGCAGCTGAGATCTTATGTTGTATCGCCCTGAAAAGCATGCTGCTTGGCACAAAGCAGGTGCTCGGTGAGTGACCGCGGAGTGGACAAACAAAGGAATCCATGCCAACATATTACCACGGTGGCTTAACTGCCCTGCAGTAGGGATGCTTCACGGAGTCAAACCTTAAGAGGACGCACGGGACCTTGCCAGTCATACGGATGAACTTCGGACTCAACACCCAAAACACAAACAATCCAGTAAAGAAACGGGCAGAAGACGTGACCAGACATTTCTCCAAAGAAGACATCCAGATGGCTAACAGACCCATGGAAAGATGCTCGGCGTCACTCACCATCAGGGAGGCGCAAATCAAAACCACGACGAGATATCACCTCACGCCTGTCAGAATGGCTACAGTTAACAACTCAGGCGACAACGTGTTTTGGCAAGGACGTGGCAGAAGGCGAACCCTCTTGCGCTGCTGGTGGGAATGCAAGCTGGTGCAGCCGCTCTGGAGAACGGTGTGGAGGTTCCTCAAAAAATAAAAATAGGACTACCCTACGATCCAGATAGGTACCCTAAAATACCCTACAATTGCACTGCCAGGTATTTATCTAAAGAATGCAGGAGTGCTGATTCAAAGGGGCATATGCACCTCAATATTTATGGCAGCTCGATCAACAACAGCCAAAGTATGGAAAGAGCCAAATGTCCATCAACTGATGAATAGATAAAGAAGATGTGGTGTATATATATATATATATATATATGTGTGTGTGTGTATTATATACATACACATATATAGTATATTATATATTATATATTATGTATTATGTATTATATATACATATAATATAATACAATACATATTATATAATATGTAGTATATGTATAGTATGTATATGTATAATAATATACACATATACATATACATATATATGTACTATTACTCGGCAATCAAAAAGAATGAAATGTTGCCATTTGCAACAAGGTGGATGGAACCAGAGTGTATTATGCTAAGGGAAAGAAGTCAGTCAGAGAAAGACAAGTATGATTTCACTCATATGTGAAACTTGAGAAACCCAACAGATGAACATGGAGAAAGGGAAAGAAAATTGAGATAAAAATATAGAGGGAGACATACCATAAGAGACTCTTAAATACAGAGAACAAACTGAGGGTTCATGGGGGGATGGGCTAGATGGTGATGGAGACTAAGGAGGGCACCTGTCGGGATGAGCACTGGGTGTCATATGTAGGAGCTGAATCACTGGGTCCTACTCCTGAAATCAATACTATGCTGTATGTTAACTAGCTTGAATTTAAATAAATAAATTTTTAAAAAAAGAAATGCTAGAGCTACTGTTAGCTAAGTATTCAAAGTGAAACACCTAGACGTTTAAAAATCTGTTAATCCTTTGAAATCCATGTACATACACAGAGTTAAATTAAGTGAAACAAAACTTATCTTTGAAAATCTCTTCAGAATTTAATTATTTTTTAAAAAGGCAAGTGACCCACCCCTTTTTTTTAATTACCTTGAATTCTGTGATCTGCTATTAAAAGGGTAAATATACCAGTTTCTTCTGCAAGTCGACTTGTCCACACAGAACTTCTAGAAATACAAGTTTTAGGGAGCTGTTCGAATTTTATGCTAGTGGCTTGTGCTGTGGCTGAGTTCCACCGATCTTCCAATTCCATTAGTTATTTGCTGAATGCAGTCACCCATTTCGTATGTCTTCTAACATTTGCTCATACAGTAAAAAATAATAAGAATAATAATAATAAAAGCACACTTGTTCTTGCCTTCAGTCACACTTATGTTCATTGAGTCAGTTCAATTATGTAGCCGTATACGATTACAAATATCATTTGTGGCACTGTATTATTTCTATGCACCTAAAAATTTTGGATGGCATATCTCGCACCCAGAAAGGGTACGGGAGATAGGAGTAAACGAAACCGTGTCGCTTATTAAGTGAGAACATAATTTACAGGGAAAGACGAGCGCCGTTTTGCTCCAGCGGTGTAGGAAACACTGCGATGTCACCGCCTGGCTGGGACATAACCAGGGGTCTGCTAGTTTGCAGAAAGCGTACTTAAGAAACAAGTTGGGTTATTTATTTGGAGAGAGAGAGCGAGTAGGGGAGGGGCAGAGAGAGAGAAGGGACCGAGGATCCAAGCAGGTCCCTCATTCGGTGCACGGAGCCCAACGCGGGGCCCGATCCCATGACAGTGAGGTGATGAACTGAGCTGAAATCGAGTCAGACACCTCACCAGCTGAGCCGTCCAGGTGTCCGAGAAGCACACTTTTAGCATCTAAATAAATAGGCTTCATGATTTCCATGCAAGTTGCCCCGGGGCCCAGAAAAGCCTTCCCTATCACTGACTTAGGCTAAACAACACTCAGGTATCCTAACGTCCTCTGAATAATCTGTGAAAATATGGAGACATTTTGCTGTTACCAAAGAGACAAGGATTGGCTAAGAACAATCTCACTTTACGGATTATTGAATTGGCAACATTCATAAAAAGGCCCCTGGAGAATATTTCCCAGATGTAGGAATTGGAGACATAGAAGTTCAGTTCTCCAAGAGTTTTGAAGAGGTGAACAAGTCATGTGAAAACAACGCTGGCCACGGGATTAGGGTGTGCCTCTGTGCATCAGCCTGTGTGCACGCGTGCATGTGGGGTGTGTGCGTGCACGTGTGGGGGGGGATGTGCACGTGTGTGTTTGCGGGTTTGTGCACAAGTGTGTGTACCGGCATGTGTGTGTGTGTGCGCACGCATGCATGTTCACGTGTGTGCACGCGTGCTTGTGTGGGCCTATGTGTGTGCACATGTGCGGGTGCAGGTGTGTGTGTGTGCATGAGTGCCTGTGTGGGTATGTGCATGTGTGGGCCTGTGCGTGTGCACAAGTGTGTATGCAGGTGTGTGTGCACGAATGCGTGTACGGACATGTGCGTGTGTGTGCACGTGTTCAGGTGCAGGTGTGTGTGTGTGTGCATGAGTGCCTGTGTGGGTATGTGCATGTGTGGGCATGTGTGGGCCTGTGTGTGTGCACGTGTGTGTGTATGGGCCTGTGCGTGTGCACAAGTGTGTATGCAGGTGTGTGTGCACGAGTGCATGTACGGGCATGTGCATGTGGGTGCACGTGTGCAGGTGCAGGTGTGTGTGTGCACGAGTGCCTGTATGGGCCTGTGTGTGTGCACAAGTGCATGTGAGGGCACGTGTGCATGCACGTGTGTGTGTGCACGAGTGCCTGTATGGGCATGTGCATGTGTGGGCGTGTGTGGGCCTGTGCGTGTGCACAAGTGCGTGTGCGGGCGTGTGTGTGTGCACAAGTGCGTGTGCAGGCCTGTGCGTGTGTGTGCGCGGGTGCGGGTGCATGCACGCATGAGCGTATGGGCCTGTGTGTGTGCACAAGTGCGTGTGCAGGCCTGTGCATGTGTGTGCGCGGGTGCGGGTGCATGCACGCATGAGCGTGTGGGCCTGTGTGCGTGCACGAGCGCGTGTGCGGGCGTGTGCGTGTGCGGGCCCGTGAGCGTGCACGAGCGCGTGTGAGGGCGTGCGGGCGCGTACGTGCCCGTGCGAGTGCCGCTCTTAGGGCGCATGTGAGCGTGAGCGTGTGCGTGCAGCTGTGTCTTTCAGGAGCGAGTCTGTCCTCCGCTCACTTGGCGCAGTCCGCGCTCACCACGCCCAATCGGAAGGAGCCGTACACACGTGTGCCCGGGCCGGCCTCCTCCCCGGCAGTTCTGCCGGCAGCTTGCGAGGTGGGCACGGTTAACAAGCCCTACAGCTGGCAGCTCTGTGCAGACATAATTGCACATGAATGGCGGGGGGCGGGCACCGCGGCAGAAATAAAGCAGACAGCAAGCAAGGGGAGAAGTGGCGCCGTAAACAAGCGGCATATTTTCCCCTCCGCGGAGCGAGCCTGTGTGGCTGGAGGCGGTGTCTGTGTGCAGCTTGACTCCGAATCCATATCGCAAACAGCTTCCAGATGCTTCCATCCCCAACCTTCTCGGGAATTCCTGCCCTTCACAGATGCCTCTCCATGAGGGGGGTCTGTCTATAAGTAAAATGGAGTGGATTTCACTAATCATTCATTTCCAATCTTCCTGACGGGACTTTTATTAATAAACTCGCTTCATCTGTCTCTCTGATTGGGGAGAGTTTAATGGCTTAGTCATGTGAAAGGAGAGGAGAGGGGGTGGTCTGCGGGCTGTCCTGCGGGGGAGCGTGTGCCTGCGCGCACTCTCTTTGTTGACTGCGCGCGGGGAGGCAGGACCGCGCGGGCACAAACCGGTTCCGTTGGCGCCCTGCGCCCGTGCGTCGTGGCGCAGCCGCCCGTGGGGGGAGCGGGGGGGGGGCGCCGGGCCGGACTGGGGCAGGACCAGCCCCAGGCCCGCCCTGGGCGCAGCGCTCTGGGGGCCATCGGGCCTCGGTCTCCTTGCCTCCGCGGCCACCCACCTGCCCCGGGCCCTGCCTCTAATCAGGCTTTCAGCGAGAAACACAAAGGGGGGCTTCCTGCGTGCTCGTGCCCAGCCGGGAGACTAGGAAGCTATTGTGCCTTCCTCCCAGGTTCCCGTGTGGTCTAAGATGCGCCCAAATCGCAGCTTCCGGCAGGAGGCCAGGACGAAACTGCTGGTGACACCCGTCACGTCAGGGGCGCCCAGGCCAGCCTGGCCGGCGGGACATCCAGCTCTCTGCTCTCCAGTCCTCGAACCGGACACCCCTTCACTGGTCCCCCGGCCGGTCAGGCCTGGTTTGGCTTCCCAGCTCCAAGCAAGGGGGTCGCTCGTCATGGACGGCGGCTCACGTGCCCCCCTGCCCCGTGATTCCACCCCGCTGCCCTCAAACACACCGGGGCCTCCTCTCCCCAGCCCTGGGACACCCGCCCCCCCCCCCCCCCCACCTAGTCCCTTGGGCCAGATGCCCTCTGTGTCCTCTTCCTGCCATGCCATCCTCCTGGCTCTTCCTCTGACTGCGACCCCGCCCTCGGCCAGAGCGGGGGAAATTGTTCTCCACTTACCCGTTTTCCTTTGTGGCTTCCCCGTATCCTCCGGCCCCTGCGTTCGTTCGCTGCCTCTCGTGAATGATCCGTCTCTTAAGGGCACAGCCCGTACCCAGTGGGCAGCAATTTTGAAGCAAATATTTGCAGAATAGTTGTACTTGGAGACACGTGGTCTCCGGGAGATGAAGTGACTTGCCCAAGACCCTCCACCTGGGAAACGGGAAGCCAAGGAAAGCCGGACCCGGGGGTCTCAAGGCCACCGCTGGGAGCCCAGCCACGCACCGCCTTGGCCTTCAGACGGCATGTCTCCGATCTCGGCATCGCCGCTGCTGTGTTGAACATCAATGCTGCCTTCGATGGAGACAAGAGGAGGTGGTCTTTCAAAACAGATCGTAGCGTGTCTTTAAGCGATGCGTGCCGATGGTACCGGGTTGAAAAATGCCCCCCCACCAAAAAATTCCTGTCCACCCGAGACCCTTGGGAAGTGCCTTTCTTCTCATATGTAACGTGGTTAATATGAGGTCACAAACTGGGATTGGCTCAGCCCCGAACCAGGGACTGGTGTCCTTTTAAGAAGAGAGAGATCTGGGGGTGACTGGGTGGCTCAGTCCATTGAGCGTCCAACTTTGGCTCGGGTCGCGATATCACCATTTCATGAGTTTGAGCTCTGTGCTGACAGTGCAAAGCCTGCCTGGGATTCTCTCTCTCCCTCTCTCTGCCCCTCCCCCACTTGCACCGGCAATCTCTCTAAAAAATGAGAGAAATCTGGCTGCAGACACGGAAAGAACTCCATGCAAGGACCCACAGGCCGGCGCAGGGAGAAAGCCGTGTGACAGGGAGACAGATTGACGTGTCTACCAGCCAGGCAAAGGAGGGCTCCATGCAGACACTTCGGGGGAACGCGGTCCTGCTTTCCTTGCTTTTGAACTTGTAGCCTTAAAGCTGTGCAGGAATAAATTTCTGTTGGTTTAAGCAATCTAGTTTGTTTTGTTACTGGTTTGAATCTATGCCGAACAAAGGATCACAAGTGTAAGGGCTCGTTTTAAAGATTAATTTCAATCAAGACATCATTCTTCATCGTGCAAACCTACCCTGAAGTCATGCTCCAAATTCAAACAAGAACTTAGTGAACGAGGTTGGAAAGCGGAATAAAATGTTTACATTTTGCTCCGTGGCCAAGGTCCATGTGGAAGGAAATGGAATGATTACAAGGTTTAAGTGAAGTTATGAGGATTTCAGTTCCCTGCCTTGGAACGCAGAAGGATATACACGTGTCCAGACGTCTCAGCTAGACTGGTGACCGCCACAGGGTCCGCATTGCCGATGTCAGCGCACGCATGACGGGCATGGACTGCTTCGTGTGTAGGACAATCTATGAATAGCACTGGCCGTGGGCTCGGCCCACAGCAGAAAGCGTGTGATTCCTTCGCTCTGATGATTGGTCCTGTTAAGCTCATGTTCCGCTTGTTGCCCCGGATCACGGGGAGTTCCGAAATAAAGGATCCATCATGGCTGTTGCACTACCCTCCCCGGTGGTCACATATGCGTCTGTTTCCTCTTCACGCCCGTGACCACCATTTCTATTTCTCTTACTGACACACGGTCAGTGTTAATAATCGATGAAATCCTTGCAGGGACAAACAGATGATAAACGTAGTCTTGGAAAGTCCCACAGGCACACGTGTGAAGGAGTTGATCGCCTCCGGCACTGAGCCCCACGTGAGTGCCCACGCCGTCCTGGTTGGCACGGAGCAAGTGGGACACGACCAGCGCCTAACGTAGACAGGCCGAGCGGAAGATAAGCGCTGTCACGGGCAGCGGTGGGAGGCAGGGGCGCGCCCGGCCAGGCTGGGAGCGGGGACCGCACCTGCTCGGCCGCAGCGCGGGGTGGGCGCGTGGAGCCCGGGACCGCCCTGGGTCAGAGGAACGTGATGTCAAGTGGCGGGTGCGAGCGCTCGCGGCGCACCCTGGCTGTGACATTTCTGGAGATGCTTTAGCGGGCTGCCTCCCCGGGGGGCCGTGAGGCACCCGCTTCGTGTCCCGCTCTTGCTGAGCAGACGCAACAATTGAGACCGGCCGGGGAGCCTTCCCTGTGTCGCCCGGGGTCGGCCTTCGAATCTTGAACTGTCACTTCTTATTTCCCGTGGAAAAGTTATAGATGAGAGAGCAACAAGCAAACAAGGTAAAATAAGCTGGAAAAAAATTACTCAATAAAAGGCAAAGATAAAGCCGTAAAAATAAGCAGCTGCAGTGAAAACAGAAATGCCCGACTGGACAAAACCGCCACTGAAGGCCAGGCAGGGCCTCTGTCTAGATGAGAAACAAACGAGGCAATAAAGCATGTCTCCAGTGCCAAGCCCGAGGTCCAGCTCGGGGCCCCGTGTCAGGGAGGGTCACGGGTGAAGGCCCCGGAAGGGGGCCGTCCCTTCAGATAACCACAGTCGGAGGGCGCTGGCCCTGACCGCGGTTTAATGGCGGGAGGGCAGTCAGCTCGGCGGCCACAGGCACACTCGGCTGAACGTGTGGGGCTCCGTATCCTCGGGAAGACAGGGGCCAGATGCCAGCGCCTCGCCGTGTCCCCGTTGCTGTCACAGGCCGCGGACCGTTTCCTAGGGGGCCCCGGAAGACAGCGGGGTCCACACACACGCCAGGGGGTCTGGCGTCAAACCGATCGAACTGGTTTGAACTGTCCCCTCTCAACTGACTTCTAACATCAACGCGAGCGGGTTAACCTTTTTCATTCAATTTCCTTACCCATCAAATTGGATTAATGGACACGTGCGTCTAACGGTTTCTGTGAAGGTAGAATACGATTCACACACTTAACCACGGCGTCCAGCACGTCGAATGTTCTAAGTAAATGACAGCTGCTTTTCAGCATCAAAAGGCTCGCATGCACATAGAAGGATAGAACGGAGCCAAAAGGAAAAGGCTCTTCAGACACAAGGGTCCCATGCCATCTTATTTGCTGTTGAGGGTGCGCCATTAAGTCCTCTGGAGCCTCACTTTCCGCCTCGGTCAAAATACTCGCAGATGTCTCCCATGGCATCCCTGCCAGACAAAGTCCCTGTGCGTGCTCGCCCTACATGTGACACCCTATACCTGCCCAGCCGGGTCACACAAAACCACCGTATGGTCGGGGACGCATGCACTTCCACGAACTGGCCTTCAACACATTTGTGTATCAGAAGTCCAAACATCCTCCAAATACTGAGTTCCGCACAGGTAGATTGCTTCACTGGTCTTCTGGGCTGTAGCTCAAACACTCCGAGCGATGTTTCAGGTGTCTGCAAACTCATATAAAATTAGTGTGTGTGTGTGTGTGTGTGTGTGTGTGTGTTTAATATAAAAGTGAAAAGACCTCATTCAACCTCAACAAATTCCCTTCTTGGGAGATTGTGGAGATACAATCTGAAAAAGATTCGTCTCAAAACAAGTGTTTTCTAAGCTCGGAAGGGCATCCCACTCCCTGCTGTCTGTCACACACACACACACACACACACACACACACACACACACATGCCAATTTATGCCCCTAGTAGCATCTCCGCGGAAAATTGTCTGAAAACCACAGTGACTATCTGAGGACCCTACCCCACGTGACGCCATGCCTCTGATGACTTTTCTAGGTAACTGGTCAAAACTCAAGAAAGCTGACCTTGAATGAGACCCTCTGACTACACACAGCAGAACTGTCTCCAGTGATCTTGTCTGTCCCTTATCTTTGATCATCTCTTTGGATTTTCATGAAGAGAAATGAGTGAATAAACATCTAACAGGACAAACTCTAGGGGACCCTCAGGCACGGAGACCCCGTTGTCCTTCCCCAACTTTAGGGTGTGGAGCATCACCATGCAGGAGGCTGGCCCGAGCCCCCATGTTCAGAAATTTCACTGGGGCTCCATTGTATAGATGGGATTGATTATTGATTGATTTTCAGGTGGCGAATCTCAGTCTCCAGTCAATTGATAACCACCTGTCCCCAGGCTCCCAGGCAAATGAAGGTTACCTCCCAGGAGCTGAGACAAAGGCCAGACTTCTTTTGGGACAAGGTCACATTTCTTCCTACACAATATCTGTGGGCTATGGCCTGAAAGGCCATGTTTCACCCCAAAATAGGGAAACCCAGGCTTCAGCAAAGCTGCACAATGTGATGTCAGTGTCACCTGAACTTGCTCTGTATCGCTTCTTTAAAAGCGAGCACACCTGGGGGCGGGGACCTAACTTCTGGGAGCTTCCTCACTTCACGTTGGGTGACGCGACTCTCCCAAGGAGCTGCCGTTATTCTAGCCCGCGCTTTCTTCCTTGTGGTGCCCTAACCGCGTCCACACCGGCCTGTGCTGCCCCCGCCCCCTCATCCAGCAGGTGCTTCCTGCACAACCTCCACGAGCTAGTGCTCGGGTCAACTACCCGATGGGTCCACGACAAGACCCACCTGCCTTCCGGGGGCTTTCGGTCTGCGGGAAGGAGAGGGACTTCACGCAAGTGATCAAATATCCTTCTGTAAATGCGAGAGCAGGGGTTTCTTCACAAGGGGCTCGTGCAGAGTCCTTCCAAGGGAAGGAAGCCCCCGAACTAGACAGTGAAGAAGGGCCACCCGTCAGGGGGGAAGGCGTCTTGGGCAGGGGCAGAGCTAAGGCGCATCTCGTTCCCAGTCCCCCGGCTGCGGCGGGTCTCCCCCAGCCTCCCGAGCGGCAGCCCCGGCCCCCAACCTGCTGGTACTTGGAGGGGCAGGTTCGGGGCCTCCGGAGGGCGGAGACACAGAGGGGGGGTGGAGAAGCGCGTTCTCACTGGCACCGAATCTGCGGTCGTCTTGGGCTTCAGCTGCACCGCCTTGGGGAGTCGATCCGGCTGCCCAGGTTTATGTTCTGTTAGAGCATCGCGAGCCGACTGCGCACAGGTCTGATACAATGGTCTCAACAGGAGAGTGAAAACTGAAACCACTGACTTCCCAGGAGGAGAACCCGCAGACTTTCCCCCGGCGGGGAGGGGGGGGGGAGGACCTGCAGTGAGGTCAGGGGAGGGGCTGGGACAGCGAGGGAGGAAGACGTCCATCCGCGATGAGGGTTGCCAGCAGCTCAGCCTCCCGGTGTGGACGAGGGTGAGGGGTCAGAGAAGCTCCATGCAGGGGGAGCCGCCTCCGGCACCGACCGTCCACGTGGCTGCGGTGACCGGGGGCCCCCCTGCCCCAGGGTGCAGAGGAAACACGCCCGCCCGTCCCCCGCAGGTGGCTGGCCGTGGGGGTCCAGCCTGTGTGCCACACGCACCCACCCCCCCGGCTGCGCTAGCTGCCTCCCAAGGCCGCGCCCGCCCACCGGACCGCACGCTGCCCCCTGGTGAAGGGCATGGGCTCTTTCTGGGTGTGACACCGGATTTCTCATAGAAACAGGTACGTGCTCTTTGTCCCTCTCCGGCCACAGAGCACACGGAACCCTCAGAATCTGCCAAGTGTGACAGCAGTAAGGGGGGGTCCTGACTTTCCTAAAGCGCTTCTGTGGAGGAGACACTTTGGAGAGCTGCTGAGGCTGGGGCTGGGGGCGAGGAGGGAGGGGGCCGGCGGCTGGACCGGTCGGTACCAGAGCCCCTGTGTGACGAAGTCCCCACTGAGCCCAGAGGAGGGGGTCAGGGAGCCTCGAGGTGGTGAGCTCTGGGGTCGTCTCCAGGACTGAGCCCCGACCACGGGACCCAGCACCAGGGCCAGGGGGACAGTGAGGGGAGAGCGCCCTGGTGGGTGGGATGGTGCGGGCTGGACGGGGGCCTCTGTCCAGCTCCTTCCGGTCCGTCGACGTTCCCACTTCCCAGATCCGGGCTTCCAGCAATGCTGGCCCATCTGGCTGTGCCGATGAGTGGGGGACTCAGCCGTCCTTTGCTGGGGCCTGTTCCACACTCTTCCTCACAAAGGTCCCGCTGCTGAATCTGCAAACCTGTGACGCCTCACACCCAGCCCCCCAGCACCTCGAAACCCCAGTGCTTCTCGGATGCTGCGCCCTCCTCCCAGGACACACCCCCAGCAGGAAGCAACGGCCATTATTTCAGGGGACAGAGTCTATACGAGGTCGCCGTCGACACAAAGGCATTTCCAGTGAGTTTATATTTTAAGACTCAATATCTTTATTCCCTTCAGAAACAAAATATTGATGCAATCAGGAAAACTAGGAAGAATTTTATACACGTTACCACCCCTTGAAGATTGACCTTCAAACACGACCTGTGCCAGCCCCCAGCCTCCTCGACCTACTCCTGACCGGTTCAGCTCCTGTGTCACATGGTCACTTGTGCGTTTGTCAAGAAAGTGTTGCCCTTGCTGTTGTCGCTTTCCTTCACCAAACACTTGGCTGACGGTGGGAATTACCATGTCCTAATTTGGAGACCAAAGCTGTCCGCGTCAGCTCGCCTCTGAATGGGGTCTTTGGACGTGAGCTCCGTTAATCACCGATGGTTGAATCAGAAGAGCAGCCTCACGGTGGGAGAGGGAAGCGTGTCTTAAAAGCCACAAGTGGGGGCGCCTGGGTGGCGCAGTCGGTTGAGCGTCCGACTTCAGCCAGGTCACGATCTCGCGGTCCGTGAGTTCGAGCCCCGCGTCGGGCTCTGGGCTGATGGCTCAGAGCCTGGAGCCTGTTTCCGATTCTGTGTCTCCCTCTCTCTCTGCCCCTCCCCCGTTCATGCTCTGTCTCTCTCTGTCTCAAAAATAAATAAACATTAAAAAAAAAAATTTAAAAAAAAAAAAAGCCACAAGTGGAGAAGCGGGGACATCGGCACCAGATGGCCCCAGTACACAGAGCCACCATGAACGGCTATTCAAAACAATTACCTCTGATTCACGCGAAGCAGAAATAAACAACCACCCATTCGAGTGGGAATTAGTTCCACCACCTTCATCGAAGTCATCAAAACAACGTTCTCCAAGCCGGTGTCCCCCAGAAGTACCTCAGGAGCACGGGGCCACGGCAACGTGGGCTTGTTTTGGGTCTGTGACCCACGCCAGAGATGACGTGGCACCCGCAGTCCGGACCGCCCTCTTGCGGAATGCGTTGACGCTTGGGCTGGTCCTGAACGCACCTCTGAGTGGCTCTCCACCTGAGCGGGTCCGTCTCACCAACTGCAAGTGAGTGTGCCTATGGGCGAGCGGGCTTCCATTCGTGTCCTCCGAGAAGGGGCCAGACGGTCCCCTCCGAGCCCTGGACGCGGGAGGATCTGTGCGAATGAGCGGCCGCACCGCCCCACCCCCGTCGTTCTTCCACTGGGAGCTGGCCTCCCCCTTAGCGCACCTGTGGCTGTCCCGGGACACAGGATCCTGCGTCCCCCCCCCCCCCCCCCCCCGCCCCGGGCCGCAGGAAGCCCCAGGCCCGGGCGCCCCGTCCTCCCGTCCGCCCTCGCTGGAAGCCTTACCGGCCCCTGTGGGGCAAGGCGGATGAGGGCCCCTCTCCCCACGTCTCCCTTGTTCACGAGATGCTGGCCCAGACCGTGTGGCTGCTCTGCTCCCCCCTGGTGCTCCCCAAAGCCTCACCTTTGAACTGGTGGAAAGCTGGAAAGCACTGAATGCAGCATTTGGGTTCAGATAGCTCCTTTCTTCTTCGGAGGTCGGGGCTCACAAACCAGGATTTTGCATTTGCAGCAACCAGCACCACAGATCTGAAAGAAAACAAGGTGTCGCGTAGGAAGAGGGAGGCACGAAGAGGGCAGGCTACCGGGCAGGACGACGGGGACGGGGAGGGCTCCGTTCCCACAGGTCGCAGCCCAACCAGTCCCAGGAGTCCGTCAGACCGTCAACGCTGCCTCTCCGCTTGTGGGGTTGGGGGCCGAATCCCCTAAATGGAGACCAAGCTCCTTTTTTGCTGCAGAAAGCACCCCTGAGCAAACGTCCCCGCCGCTTTGTTTCATAATCTGTATTTTGCTCCGCTTAATGCATTCTTCCCCACCGTTGCCAGATACCCAGGGGCGATGCGTGAATAAGAAGGTGGCAGGGACAAACCCGCCATTAAATGGTAATTACTCAGGAAGCACAGTCCCCAGCATGGCTGTGCAGACTCTGTCCCACCCTGCCCCTCACCACCGGGCTTCATCCTTCCCCGTCCACCTCCCTCCGAACACCAGCTCTCCTCCTGCGTGCCCTACAAATCTCCAATTAAACTGAGCATCCTCCCAAAAGGCCTTCCCTTGCGCCCAGCCCCCATCCCGGGGTCCCTAACCCCTCTGTGCTCCAATGGCAGGTGTCCACGGCACGCCTTACAGGCGGTGGCCTGGCCGTCCGTCTCTTTGTCCGTCTTCATCGAAGTGGAACTCCCGTGAGACCACCATCGGGCTTTCAGGCCCCGGAATCTAGAGCGTCTGCATTTAGTAGGCGCCCAGTGAATGCTGGCTGAGTAAGCGAAGCTGTGAGGCTTCTGTGCTCCCCGGCTGGCATCAGAAAATCGCTCTTCCTCTGTTTCCACGTTCCGTATCTCGAGGGCGGGGGGCCATCGCCTCCCTCACAAGACTGTGAAACAGGCAGGAGGAATATATCGCTCCAGAACGGTTTTCCAAAAGCTTGGGCTGCAGAAGATTTACCGTGTAGAATGACTTGGCAAATTAATATCGAATTAATAGACTCGCAAATCACTTGAAACCTTCTTGGTGATCGGGCGAAGGTGAAAAGTGCTAAGTCATTGTGATTCAGCGCATTTTGGGGTTCATTATCTGTTTCACTGAGTGGAAAACTTGCTTTCGTTTTAGCACAAAGGGAGACTCAGGATCCTGATGAGGCACATGTTAATGAAATCAGCCTGGATATAGCGATTTCCCTCCACCAACATTAGCATCATTGCCTCTTGGAAAGGAAGGAGGCAGCACCAAGGAATCTCTTCTTAAAAAAATCAAGAAGTGGGTGCAGGGATTTCAGACATGAAATCGAGGCCGGCAAAGAAGATAAACAACTTTGTAATCGTTAGACGTGATCCTTAACGCCAGTTCTGGAAAGAGTTCACCGTCTACAGAAGTTGATTTCTAATTAGATGTGAATTATACTGTTTTCTATATTATGTTTAATTAAAGAATGAGCAAATAGTTGTGACAACTGGCAAGATGGTTATTTTGTACCATCTCGGGCTCAGCTACAGCTACAAAAGGGGCAGGCAATCAGCAATTGTCTTTAAAAAGAGCACTTAGTATAAAATGATTAGTTTCATCAATTTAGACCTATTTTCTTAAACAAATAGAAATACTGGAATAGCTTTGTCTGTTCAGATTGGAAGACCTTTTTATAACTGAAAAGGAAGACTATTTAGATACCATCCGTTCTTCTCAAGAGGGCAAATTGGTTCATTTCACATTATTAACACTTACCACGTTTACCACGGCGCAGGAGAAGCCTCCGGTCCCTTGCCAGATACTAAGTCACCGCATTGCAGTGCCCTACTACGTAAAAGCCTTAAATGTTATGGGCGTGTACGGTTTTTTAACGTGCTGGTGCTTTATTATTCAAAAGAAAATTGCATTTGCAGAATCATGATCATTGATGTATTATAACTGCAAAATATTTGTATTTCTGTAAATACAGAAAGCTTGACTTAACGGAGGGGAGAGAATTAGCCTGGCAAACACATCTCCACTTTAAATAGCAATTATGTTTACGTAGGAATGCGCTCAGACCCACACGCTGCCTTTTGGCAGGTTTGAGTAGAAAGATGGCTGTTTCCTCTGAAAACCAACTTCTGAACCCTCGGGGTCAGTGTAAATAATTCGAAAGTCACTATGCTCTATGTAAACCGTGCAGTTTCATAGAGATGTGCCCTCTGTGTAGTCACGCACGTACACACGCACACATATTCTGAGTTCAGCTGGCTAATGGCAAACTGACAAATTACTTGGGATACGTGGAGAAATACACATCACAGAAATCAGGACATAGTGTTTAGTGTTTTAAAATCAAGTAACGTGGGGCGCCTGGGTGGCACAGTCGGTTAAGCGTCCGACTTCAGCCAGGTCACGATCTCGCGGTCCGTGAGTTCGAGCCCCGCGTCGGGCTCTGGGCTGATGGCTCAGAGCCTGGAGCCTGTTTCCAATTCTGTGTCTCCCTCTCTCTCTGCCCCTCCCCCGTTCATGCTCTGTCTCTCTCTGTCCCAAAAATAAATAAAAAACGTTGAAAAAAAAAATTTAAAATCAAGTAACGTATCTTACCACCTCACCTACAAAAACAAAACACCCACAAATATTGTAGTGTGAAAAAACAAAACAAAACAAAAAAAAAAAAAACCCTCTCTTAATTTGAAATAAAATTGCATGCTGTAAGAGATCATTTTAAAACAGTTTGGGCCGGTCCAACAAACACAGGGTCAGGAAACATTGCTGGTACCACATTCTTCCGTCTGTTTTAGGCCATGGGGAAGCTCCTGGGTTATGAAGGTAGGTTTACACCCACGCTGAACTCATTTCAAAGGTGGTCTAAAGAAACACCAAGTTCGGCCTGGGCACTCTGTCACTGTAAACCAAACATTTTCCCAGGATCAGGAGTATATAAAATCATTCTACTTAAATGCTGTTGTGAACCTGATACTGATTCTGTTTTCTTAGGTTAGACGTTTTACTACATCTTGTTCTGTCATAGCATAAATATGCTTAAAAGTGGGGAAGGATAATCGAATTTACTGGCTTTTTCCATTAGCGAGATATTCATTTCTAGCAATCTGAATTTTATAGACACTATTACATTATACCCTTTTAATCAACAGAGCTTGAGTTCTTATCAGTACATTTTGCATTATGATGGAAGACATTGATTAAGTTGTGCTTAATGGATTATCAGATATTATCTTCTGTGCAATTTGTAAAGAATTAAGTTAATAATTTTCCAATCTTAAGGTCCAGAAAATTTGGTTTCTTTAATAAGGCATGATTTATTACTTGTCCAATGATGAGTTTGACATAGTGTGTGGGAATTAAATTTAGGAAGGTTTTCTGAGCATCTAGGAAAGAACATACGTACACAGAATAAGTATAATCTGAGACAATGATTTCCCACTCAGTATTTTATTGACATGAAGCTAATGCATTTAAAGTAGGACACCATCAACTAACTTTAGAGAAGAATGGCTAAATGCCATTAGGCAAACACAGATAAATAAAAATCTGTGTTTCGAAACAGCTTATGAAATGCATCCGATGGAATGGAACGATAATATAATAAAAAAAGACACGAGCTTCTTATTGGGTGGTTTAGTAGAATGGACTAATCTGTCATGCTTAAAAAAAAGAAAAAGAAAATCAAACATCTCCAGTGAAGAAAACATTGTGGAACTAGGCTGGGTGGTATTTCATTTTAAAAGAACACATATTGAGACACTTTGTAATTATGTGTAGAGAAACTTGGAATTTTAAAAATAGGAACGGTAATGAATCGCTCAGGTCTGCAAAGATTTCAATCTACTTATAATATCAGTTATTGCTTTTTCCCAATTATTTTTTTTCCCTTAATCCTACCTCATTTCTTCTAAAATTACCTCTACATGCATTACTTTAAAAAAAATGAGAAATATCTTTATAAACGTGCAATACCTCCATCCCACAATATTTCTTAACCGAGTAATTCATTATGTTTGCTCCTGGCCCCCTCCTTAAAATTGCAAACGTGACTGCTCACACTGGAAGGTCAGTGAGTGCAAGAAAACACGACGTTGACCACTCTAAATATAACCAGTCCCATGAAGAAGGTTGATGCCTGTCGCACACACCAAAATAAAAGTAAAAGATTCAGACACTTCTTTGACAAAGTCAGAATCTCAATGTCCAAATGGTTGGCTTGGCGAGATTAATCATTTGGATAATTAAAGGTTTTTCTTTTCCTCTGCACGATTTGTTACAAGGTTAATTATAACCATATCTTCAGGAATATTAAGTAGACGACAAGTCTTTGTGTATGTACATACAATTATAACAGGAATATTTTTAAAAAAAATTTCTTTTTCAACGTTTTTTATTTATTTTTGGGACAGAGAGAAACAGAGCATGAACGGGGGAGGGGCAGAGAGAGAGGGAGACACAGCATCGGAAACAGGCTCCAGGCTCTGAGCCATCAGCCCAGAGCCCGACGCGGGGCTCGAACTCACGGACCGCGAGATCGTGACCTGGCTGAAGCCGGACGCTTAACCGACTGCGCCACCCAGGCGCCCCAACAGGAATATTTTTAACTAGGATCATTTCTCTAGTGATAGCAGGACACAACATGGAACGAGCCAGTGAATTTCTCAGACGCCGGGTACAGGGCCTTGGCGTCCTGCGAACAGGCCTCTCCCTTCCCCAAGTTGTCCCCAAGCCCCAGGCGCCACGAGTGGCCGGACGCGTCCCGGAGGACCGGGTGCCAGATGTAACTGCAACTCGAAAGCACTACATTTTGGAAAACGTCACTTCCCGGAGGCAATTTTTTTTTTTTTTTTTGATACTTATATTTTCTGTGCGAGTAAAAACCCGTTTGGTGGAAGCACCCATATAAACCTTCAGTGTGTTTTGGAGGTGTTTCAGGTTTGTAACAGAGCATTTATTTTTTTAAAAAGCCAAGCAGAAACAAAGAAAACAGCAAGCTTGGGAAGTGTGATTACCACAAACAATTGATTCCGCTCTAAACATCTGAACCGTATAGGAAGCAACAGCTGCATTTGGGTAAATACATCAAATATACAGAAATATATAAAACTTAATCATGTCATTTATAGTGCGGCTGTTAAGCTGCAAATTGCATCGGAAAACAAGTTAAAAAAAAAAAAAAAAAGAAAAGGGAGTCACCTCAACAATCCGCCCACACGGCTCTTTCACATTAAACCGGAAACCGATTCCCCATCCGCGTGAAATGGATCAGATCTGGCCGGTAACCAGTTCGCCGGGTCACCAGCTCTGTCGCTGGCGCTCCCGCGCCCCAGACGCCGCAGCCACAGGCCTCCAGGATGTTCCCCCTCCCGGGCTGTGGACCAGGACTGGCTCCCTCAGTTCAGGACGGAAATGCAGCGGTGGCCCCAGGACGGGACCAAGGCGCGGGTGGGAGGGGCAGGCCCAGGCGCAGACTCCGGCCTCGGCGGGACTGGGCGATGCTGAGGACCACGCCCACCGAGCGTGGAAGAGACATCCCTGGGTCACTTCCTCTTCCCGCCAGAACTCCTGGACGTACCGCAGGGTTAGATGAGCCCACCTTGCTCCCACATTAAATATTTGGGTTAGCTGGATATGGTGCCCACTCACCTGCATCGGACCCCAGGACATTTGCTTAACCCCGCGTTTATTTGAACCTCCTTCTCTGGCCAACGGCATCCCGGGATTCTCTCTCCCCTTTGGCAGTCACTCTCACTTCCCAGGGCCCTGATCCGGGGGATGGGGGGGGCAGGGGGGGGCACAGCCCCATTTTATCTTGTTGGCAATTTAGTGCTCACCGTGGCCTTCAGACATCAGGAAGGCCGTGTGTCAATTCAGGCTGTGTGGCGTAGTGCGTATATTCTGGATATTTTGACCATGTTTGTGATTTGGGGACAGTTGGGGAAAAGCAAAGAGGTGTCTCTGGCTGCGCAGAAATGTCTGACACGTTTATAAAACAACTTTCAAGGCTGCAGTCGATGATCAAAGACGTGTTACGGTACATGCACTAAACCTGGCCCGGTATTTTAAGGCGCGTACGCTTAAGCCCAGGGAGGCCTTTTAAAGTGAAGTGTATACATTTGGTGATTCCTTGTTTCTCAATGCAAGGACACCTGTCCGACTCCGTGCGTATTTGCTGTAATAATAGTCGGCATCCGTGAGGGTCTTCCCACGTGCCAGTGCCGCTTTACGTGCTCTGTGGGTAGTGAATGTGGCGGTCCCACGCCAGCTCTGTGACACGGCCTCGACTTTCTCAATTCACGGGTGACGAAATAGGAGCCGCTGGAATTAAGAGACCCTCCCAGAATCGTACAAACAGCCGTAGAGGTGGGAACGCGGACACGAGGCCCCCGGAGACGGCGCCCGTAGCCCTCGCCACTGCTCACAACCACCTGATACAGAGAGGGTGCGCCCTGGATGCTGGCATCCCCTGCGGGGACCCGTGTGTCACTTCCCGGGAAACAAAGACAGTGGAGCTGTGCCCACTGGGATCTTACGTGGTGGGATGTGTCGATCGGCTCAAACTGGATGTCTGTACCCCAGTTCTAGGGAAATTCTGGGGTTTCCCCCTGCAAACTGTGGAATGATTCTGTCTCCCTGGGCACCCGTCCCCCCACAGAAGATGCTTCGCTGTCGAGGGCCTGTCCGCGCAGGGCTGGGGTCTAGGGAGCCATCGGCGAGGGGCCTCCCTTTGCGTTTCGGGAACAAGTCAGAAACCTCGAATGCTTTCTGGGGTTCTGCTTTGAACCAACCCCCAGGACTGGACCACTTGTATCCCGTGCCGCTGGAACGGAGAACAACCACCCCTGCGTCTGGGGACAGACAGTCGGGAACAAAAAAATCCCCACCGAGAGCTACAAACACAAACAGTGCCCGTCACGCAGAAATTGCCTTGGCGTGTGGGTCATTGGTGATTTCATTTGTAAGTAATGTTTTGATTGTCACAGATTATGTGTTGTTCTCCTCCCCTGACATTTGCCATGCAGCGGGATTGATTTTTGTGCTCCAGTATGAAAAGGTCACTTTGATCAATGCAGTGTAATTGGCACTAAATTAGGATCATATCAGGTTATTTTGCTATTTAATGATGAAATATTAAAGAAAAGCATGGGTGGATTGCAAGCACTCACGAGCACTTTAAACCCGCTGTAATGACGCTCGGTTTTGTGAGAAAAGTGGAGAGAAAAACAGCGAACGTGCCGAAAATGACTGTGATGTGTCGGAGGAGTGGCCCGGAATTCTGTATTTTCGTCTGCGCTAGACGGAAAGCCCCAGACGCAGGTCGCGAGGCCCAGCAGTCAGTGCTGGTCCGCTGCACAGAGAGAAGCCTTCTAAGGATGCCTACTGATGATGCTTCTTTGAGAGCTAGCTGCCAGGGCTGGGCCTTTTCCTCCTGCACACGGGAATCACGGTTAAAAGCAGCCCTGCATCTTGCACCCACTTACTAGGCGAACCTCGGCTTTTGGGAGCGTGCGGCGTGGCCGTGGGCCCCTGGGCTGGGGCGCCCCTCTGCTCCAGGAGAGCGGCCCGGGGCCCGAGGCTGGCTGGGATTTGCACCTCCAGTAATTATAAGCATCAGAAGGAGTGTTAAATACCGCGTGTTATTTTCTCCGTTGCAAATAGACGCGTTGCCCCATTATTCTGAAATGTGTTGAGCAAGAGGCTGCATAAGATTATACTTTTAAATGCAGCTAATGTTGCAGGAAATCTGTCGGGTGCTTCACCGCCATGAAGTGCATTCTCGAAACGCAGGCTGAACTTAAATGGCTACTGAAAGATGTTAACCTTTTTAACGGAGAGAAATATGGTGCTGCAAATATTGATAAAATAATTCAGGGTGCCCTTTGATAGGGGAGGGGTGATGGCAGGAGCCTTCCACGGGGCTCCTGCACGGCCCCCCGTGCCCAACGACACCTGAGAATGAGGAGAATAATGTCTGTTGTGGGGTGAACTGTGTCCCCCAAAAGGATGTGTTGGAGTCCTGACCCCTGATGCCTGTGAATGCATTCTTTGGAAACAGGGCGTTTGCAGATGCCATCGCCTTGGGGTGAGGTCACCCCGGAGGAGGCTGGGCCATGATCCAGCGACTGGTGTCCTCAAGGCAGGAAGGACAGGAGATTGGGGCACAGAGAAGCAGATGAGGTGAGGAGAGGCCACGAAAGCAGAGACACGGAGATGGCAGTGTGCTGTCTACAACCCAGGGGACGCCTTGGAACGGCGCCCTCACCGGAAGCTGGGAGGGGCAGGAAGCCAGGTCTCCACCACAGCCTTTGGAGGGAGCACGGCCCCACCACTCGCTGATTCAGGCTTCCAACCCAGGACCCTGAGAGAGTCAGTTCCCGGTGTCGCAAGCCACCCCGTTTGGGGTGCTTTGTTACGGGGGCTCCAGGGAACGAATCCTCCATTAAACTTACATTTTAGTGGGACACGTCCAAGCTATTACGTTTCCCCCAAAATCAAAGATCTGAAAGCCACCCTCAAAGACATTTGATTTGCTGGCATTAAGTTTGGTTGCTATCCATACTGATAGGGGTTTAATGGAAGCCTCCTTGGAATGTGCCGGCCCAAGAACACTAGATTCTCTCGTGACGATTTCAAGACACCTCCGCATGATTCGTCCACTCGTTACGCAGCACACATTCACTGACTATCCGCCACGTGCTGGGCTTCGTGCGGGTGCGGGTGAGACGGGTAATAATTAAATGGCAAATGGGCCTGTGTGAGCCTGCACAGAAGCAAACGGGGAGAAAGCTGCATGTGATGTGAGGTGTGTTGGGTGGGAACAGGTTTCGGGGCACTCTGCACCTGCAGAACAAGGAAGGGCCCCAGCAGGACGTGGGGCCGCTCTGGATTCCGGAGAAGATGCCAGAGCCCGCCAGGAGCACGGCCGTGCACGTGCATGATGCCCACACGGGCAGAAACGTGTGTTCCTGGGGAGGCTGGCACTGAACCTGCTAAAGCAGACAAAGGAAAGGGGGCCGCACCGTGCAGTGCATCCTGGAAGCCCCAGTTGAAGGAGAGGCCAGTGGTGGGGCCTCGGCCTGAGCGTGGCCGGAGGCAGCCGCGTGTGGTTAGCACGGGAAGACGAAGACTAGTGTGCGGATCATGAGGGCTGTGTGTGTCAAGCCAAAGGGTTCGGTGTGTCTTAAAAAGGAACGACTTCTAGACATAGTGCGGGAAAGATCAATGGATACTCAGACCTTCTGATTTCAGGTTGGAGAACGGACGGCAGAGAGAGTTGAACCAGGTTGAAGGATGCGCTGGCCAAAGTAAATGAGATGAAGCGTAGGGGGTGGTGACTTATGTGTCGACTTAGCGATGGTCCCCAGAAGTTTATTTAAACACCTGTCTAGATTTTCCATAGATCTATAAGATAATTTTTTAGGCATGATTAACATTTAAACCAGCAAAGTTTGAATAAAGCTGCTTATTCTCCATAATGTGATGGGCCTCCTCCAATCAGTTGAAGGCTTTAACCACGAAGACAGACTTTGCTCAAGAACAGGAGATTCTGCCCCCAGACAGCCTTCCAGCTTCATCTATAGGGCCTCCACCTTCCTGGGCCTCCAGCCCACTGGTCTGCCCTGTGCCTCCTCACATATGGTTGCTGGTATCCACAGAGGGCAGGGAAACCCGCTGAAAAGTACGGATCGATTCCACCAGGGACGACTTTGTCCTCTCTCCAGAGTGGGAAGGGTGCGATGTCATCAACCCGTGCCAAATGACTGTGGTCCCCGTGGGCTGGGCCACAACAAGGGGCCGGCACCAGTCCATGCAGCTGTCCATTGGCCCGACACCAGGCAGGAGACCTAGGAGGAAGCCACACTCCTTCCCCGTGCCACACCTCCACCCGAGGGCCCTGATCCAGAGACCTGGTCATGTTGTCTGCCTGGTGGCTGGGGTCTCCTCTGTGGCACCATCAGCTGGCTGACCCTGGGTAGACCCCATGGTCTGCACATATTCTGCCCACGCTCTCACACCTGCCAGCCTGCCCTTGCCCAGAACCCTGCATTTCTTATTATTCCATCTGATGGGGGCCCAGCCCAAACGCACCACTTCCAACAGCTGTAGGGTTGTTGTGATGTCTCTTTGTGTTGGTGCATCTGACAACACGCAGCTTATGGTGGGACCCTGGGCTCCAGTGCCCAACACAGCCCAGGCCCAGCATCTCTACAGCAGGTCCCAGGGCCTGGTCGGGGGTTCCTCATAGACAGAAGCATAAATCGACTCTCCAGTCAGGGCTCGCCTCCAGAACCACATTCACCATAACAGACCGGGCTCCGCTGTGCCTTCCAGCTCCTGTGATCCGGTGGCATGACCTCTCACAGCCCACAGAAACTCATGGAAGAATGTAGGACCCACAGGTCCACGTGCCGTCCTTGCCCCCAGCCTCACCTGCGTATCCAGGCTGCATTTTGTCCGCAGCACACACTTTCTTTTCAATCCTCTTGTGTCGATGGCGTTCAGAACCACCAGCATGGTTTGTGCAGCGTGGGGTGTTCCCCAGAAACACAAATTCCCAGCATGAGGCTCTTCCACGGGCCGGGAGGCCACCAGGCAAGCGCTTGGCAGAGGGGGTCCCGGCCCCGTGCAAACTGGACTAGGTCACCGTGGCCCGTGCTGTACTGTGGACCAGGACGTCACCTGAGTTCTCTAACTTCTCGTGGGTTTGGGAGGAGACGGAAGAGGGCGTGAAGGGCAGGGGACCCACATCCAGGAACAGAAGGTGCTCCGTGTGGGAGCAAGACAGCAGGATCCCTGAACCGCCCCAGGACTTGGCTTCGAGAGGGCTAGTGTGGATCAGCCATTACTTGCGTGCCCGGGGCAGCCCAGCCTTGCCCCCTGCCCCCCCTTCCCCGAGACCCCCACTTTCTCTTGGGTCTTGGCCGCCAAGCCCTTTCTTGAAGCTGAACATCGCACAGACTTCAGATGAGCAGAGACGTTTGCAGCCAAGTGTGGGGGGTGGGGTGGAAGCCGGGTCTTTCTCACCCAGCAGCCGCACTGCACCTCCCACGGCAGCGCCCGAGACCCCGGGACAGAGGCCGGCCGTATCGAGGTGTGTTACCCCCAACAAACGACCCCCTGCGAGGAAATGTGAGTGCCACCCAGGCCCCGTTTCTGAACAACTGAAAAGCTCAGTCAACTTTGCCGAAATAGAAATAACCAGTCCAGCGTCAAGGGTGGCAGGCAGGGTGTCTGATCCACGGCCGGGAACCCACGAACGCTGCTTTCTGTCCGTCCCTCACAGAAGTTTTCACCTGAATCTTCTGTCCTCTGCTCGGCGAGGACACAGGCCTGGTCCTGCCGGTGAGACACAAGCGATGTCATCCTGCCCTGGGCCGGGGAGCGCTCGCTTCCAGCCTCCCGGGGTCATGGGGACTAGCGTTGCCACAGCTGGGAGAGACAAACCCACACCCTACCCGAGTGTCCAAACAGCACGCTGTCTGTGCTGCAAGAGGTCGGGGAGGCCCCTGTTCCCCAGGCTTCCCAGCCCCTGAGGGCGCGGGGGTGGATTTGTGCAGAACCTCTCAGGATTCAGGCCTTGCACACGCCTCCCACTGTACCCTGGACTTAGGTCCGCACCGTGGAGAGAGCGCGCTCGCACCAACACTATGTATGAAGCATCCACCTTTTAGAGACTTTCTGCAGTAACTTCCTAAGCTGATAACTAGAGAATCCTCGTAGCCTTTGAGATCTGCTCGAGAAACCAAGGTCCCTAACTACCTTTATCCTCAACGTTTTACTTGGGTGAATTTAGTACACGGCGAACCAAAAAATAAGTCGGCTTTTGGGTTGCCGCGTGTTGTCAGCCCTGCTCTTCCTGCAGCCGGGGAGCTCCCGGGTTCACGGGGTGCGATCCGCTCGGGGTCCTTCCATTAGAGAGACGGCTCCCCCAGCGGACAGGTTTCCAGTGTGGGCGCCGTGCCCCTCTGCGCCCAGGCATCCAGCACGCGGGGGGTCAGCACCCGGGCGTTCTCCGAAGCTGCCGTTCCGATCCTGGGAGCCTGGTGTCACAAAGAGAGTTTGGTGGTTCTCTAGGGGAAAGCATCTTTCCTCTAAAACTGCTGGTCCACATCCCAGACTCTCAGAACTCTTTCTTTGTGGTTTCTCCAAGCATCTTCAAAGTTGAAGCGGAACAGTTTAGGGAAAAGTAACGTGCCCTTTGATGTCGGTGGACAGCGAGTACAAAATAAACGCACATTAGAACCGTGGCCGTGGAAGACGTGTCTTCTGAAATCTTTTAGTGCTGAGGTTGACTCAGAGTGTGTTATAAACAAATTGCAAACAAGCAGGCAGGTTTCCAAGTGGAAATTTTGTTTATCTAGTTTATAGACAGGCAATTCTTAGGCTTTTGACGTTTTAATACACAAACACATAGAACGTATTTGAAAAAAATGATACGGCTTCACTCATCCAGAGTGTGACGTTACAAAACTACAGTCGACTGGTAATAATTTGAGACGGAAAATAAAGCACCGACGGAAAAACAAGTACATTCTTTAAATTGAATTAATGCGTTTTTATAGAAAAAGTGTGGTTGGATTAAGACTGGACTTCACAGAACTTTTCATATACCAGCATATTATTTACTTCCTGGCCTTCTTTTTTTAAGTCTGTTTTTATTCTGAGAAAGAGAGAGACAGAGAGCGAGCACAGAGGAGGGGCAGGGAGGGAGAGGGAGAGAGAGAATTGCAGTCAGGCTTCGTGCTGTCGGCACAGAGCCCGACGTGGGGCTCAATCCCAGGAACCCCGAGGTCATGATCTGAGCTGAAACCAAGAGTCGGACGCTTAACCGATCGAGCCACCCAGGCGCTCCTAATATGTGTACTTTTAAACATTAAATTATACAAGTTATTTAAAAACTGATGTAAAATATCAAAAGACATAAAGCAGATATATTCCATAAGTCATTTCTCAAATGTTCATGTTTGGGTGTAATAGTTAATTTATTTTTGTCCTATGCCACATATTATTTGGTTCTTTTAATCTTTAAAATAATTTCATTTTTCTAAATTAACACATACACAATTGTAAGATAGTTCTAGAAGGACTGCTTTAAAAAGCAGCAGGATGCTGACCGTGTCCCTCCCCCAACTTTCCCTCTGCCTAGAGACAGGTGCTTTGACCTCTCTTAGCGGATTCTTTTACCTACTTGAATGTCTCCAAACAGCACAGTTTTGCTGGTCGAGGCTCCAGTGTAGGACTGAGCTGTCATTCAGATCTTCGGCCCATAGACTTCCCCTTTCTCGTCCTCTACCTGGAGTTACAACGTAATGTCAGATGGCACATTTTCAGGGCTTACATTGGTACATTAGTAAATTATGATGGGCTAAACTCGCTTCTAATCGAGACCTCTAATGCTACATTGAGACGTGCATGGATTCGTGCAAACTCAGGACACAGAATAGCCCTACAGACCAGATAAACCCCCTGCTTTCCCTTTGCAGTCGGACCCCCACTGATTTGTCCTCAGTGTCCCTAAGCTTTGCCTTTTCCAGAATGTCGTAAAAAAAGAATCATGTAGGGGCTCCTGGGTGGCTCTGTCAGTTGAGCATCTGACTCTTGATTTTGGCTCAGGTCATGATCTCACGGTTCATGAGTTTGAGCCCCGCATCAGGCTCTGTATTGAGCATAGAGCCTGCTTGGGATTCTCTTCCTCCCTCCCTCTACCCTCTCTCTAAAATTAAATTAACTAATTAAGTAATTTAAAAACAGGAGTCGGCTTTTCTCATCCAGCACAAGGTTTCTGCAGCCATCTTACTTTATACATAGATAGCTCTGTGTCCCCTGGATAGTGTTGAATTGTATATCTTCACCCACTTAAGGAAATTAGGTTCTTTTCAGTTTTGGCCAACTGATTTGGCAATTCGTTTTGACAATTAGGAATAAAGTTGCCATAAACATTTCTACGCGGGTTTTTGTGTGGACATTTATTTAAGGCAAACGCCTACAGGGGTATCACTGGGTCACGTGGCAAGGACATGTTTAATTTTGTAAGAAACCGCCTCCCTTGTGCATCTCACAGGCCATGTCTGCGAGTTCCGAATTCTCCACCCGCTCGCCCCGTCGCGGTTCTGACAGGCACTAATTTCAGGCAGGTAGCATCGGTCCCCCAACAACACAGTTCAGATCTCCGTTACCCAGGTGTGCCTATTGTGAGTGACCACAGGAAGTAGAGACACTGCTGCTGGGTCATCAGGTCCACAAATCGCGATGAAAATGGCCGACATGTGTTGTGACCAGGACCCATCATGCCACCTCCTTACACTTGGCCGGTGGCTGATCGGGCCGTGTCTGCCTCCAGTTCACGCACAAACAGCCAAGTGTCCGCCTGTGTTGCCCGCTTGCATCCCAGCGTTAAACCCACGACACTTGCCAAAAATGCAGAGTTGAAGGAGACAAATGGACAACAAAGTAATGAGTGACAATGCCGGAAGTGAAATTTCAATGAAAGGTAAGCGACGTCGCAGAAAATAGCAGCTGACTTGGGAAATGTCAACAAGCACCCAGCAGAGCTCAGGGGCGCAGAATCGCCAGTTGCGCTCACACGGGAAGGCGTCCCAGACAAGTGACCCGGGCACAGACACCCCCCCCCCACCCTGCCCCACGCTGGCGGGAACTCGGAGCTGCCGCGCCACCCTGCTGTTGGTGTTAGAAGCTGATCCAGACCCAGGGGGGTGAGCGTGTCAGCTGAGCTCCACTTAGAGAGACACCCACTCAGTCTTGTAGGTTACACGACAAGGTGGTGATGAGTCTGTTCATTTCGCTCTTGGGGAACCTTTTTACCAAAGAAGCCAATCGTCTTAACTCCTACTGTAAATTACACTATTAAATAAATATGAGTTGTGCTATTATTCTCATTTCCCTGTACATTTAGTACAACTATGAGACAGCTTCTCGTGTTGTGACAGATGTGTGTAAAGGTCACCGAACAATCTCAATCCCCATTGATTATTGAGGCTGCGTGTTCCCAGACTCACGACCCTCCACCGGTCGGAACGGCAAGAACTGATGATGCTTTGCGTTGTCAGATTTTTTAGAAAATATTTTCCATTCTAATAAGTGTGTAGTATGATTCTAATTTGTGTTTCCTTAAAGGTAAAATGTGAGCATCTTTTCAGGTGGTTATTTGCCATCTGAATTCTTTCTTTGCTGAAGGGTCTCTGCAAAGCTGTGGCCCAATTTTCAGCTGCCTTTTTTTTTTCCCTTAAGTTTTGAGCGTCTATATATTCCGGATATTCTGGGTATAAGATCTTCATCAGATTCGTGGTTTGTCAAGTGGGTGAAGATGTGAGAATGTCTCCTCCCGACCAGCTGGTAAGTTCACCCACCACCGTTGGCTGGTGCCCACAGCTCAGCAGGCTGAATGAGCTTTGTGGTCCCTGGTCCCCCAGATCGCACAGGGGTGGCTCGGGCGTCCGGGTGTGTGCTGTGCACACAGTGGTCCAGGATGTTTTAGGATAAATGGCACTGAAATCTTCCCTTTGCCCCAAAGAGCAAAATATATCTGCTGCAGGGAGTTTGAAGTAACAAACTTTCTCTTTGGGTTTCCATAGTGCTTAAAATCAGCTATTAATATCATGAGTCCCAAATTTTATTGGGAAAATATTAACCAAACACCAATTATTCTAGGAGCTGGAGAAATGTAACACTGAAAAAGAAAAAAAAAAAAAAAAGAGACCCTTTGATAATATGACATTTTACGCAAATTGTGTTACAATAAATACTCTATATGTTCTCGAGAGAGTAAGGACCTGGCTGTCAGCTCATTTCATTGGTGTGGTGGCCACGTGACCTCGTGTCTCCAGCTGGCAGATTGGCAAGCCACCGGCTCCCCTTTAATTAGTAGAAATTCTTTCTTTTCCTAGAGAAACAACCTTGACGTTTTGGTTTTCTCATCTTCGTAAAACATCTGGTTATAAGATGTCATATTTACAGAAGTTATTGTGAACATCACACAATTCATCTATCCAAGAGCAAGGGTGGAGACCATCCTACACGTCCTCAAACTTGTTCATCATATTTCACTGGAATAACAAGGGCTCACTAGCGTTTTATTAACCACACACGTTGTATACACGTTGTTTCCTGAAATCTTACTGCAGACTTAATGACGTACTTGCCATAGTAATCAAAAAGTAAAGTGAAGCATAAGGGGTTAAAATACCAAGTCTAAGGTCCTAAGATAAGAGACAAATGGGGCAAATAAAGCCATTCTTTATTTATTTTTGAGAGAGAGAGGGACAGAGCATGAATGGGGGAGGAGCAGTGAGAGAGGGAGACACAGAATCCCAAGCAGACTCCAGGCTCCGAGCCATCAGCACAGAGCCTGACGCGGGGATCAAACCCACGAACAGCGAGATCATGACCTGAGCCGAAGTGGGACGTTCAACCTACTGAGCCACCCAGGTGCCCCTCCTTGAATTATTAAAAATTGCTTTTGCTCTATTACTAAACGTAAGTTTACACCTTAACTAAAACAGAGCAGTACATTGCATACCCACAGATGCCTATACCTCAAAAATGTCTAAAGTGAGCAAAAGGAAGTTGAAATGTCAACGTCTGCAAGGAAATGTCCACTCTGAAACTGGGGACAGCCCCATCTTTGAGACATAGCTCTTTCTGGGCAGAAACTGCTAGGGCGTAATTGGCTTATAAACAGACAGTGTCTTCATTCCTGTCCCCTTCCTCCTCAGTGAGAAGACAGGCCTGGGGTGTCCTATTCCAGGACCACTTGGTGCCTCTGAAATCCTGCCAGCAAAGGATCCCAGACGCGGGCAGGGCGGGAAGAGGTGAGGTGGGCAGCACAAGCAGGGAGGGAGGGGAACTTAGCTCTGCGGAGAACAAAGTGGGCACGCTCGGGAGAGCGCCAGGCACTCTGTCTAATCAGGAGTAGGTGAAGTCCCCCTTCCCTTTTTGGGGACTGCTCACTTCCTTCCAGAAGCGGGGGCCAGTGGATTCTCCATGATACCAGTACTCAGGGGGTTGACAGAAGAGAAAACAGCATCGTTAATAGGAAATTATCGGGCGTTTTTTCAAATATGAGAGAGAGTCTCAGTTGGGAGTCATGTGTATACCTCTACTCCCAACTGAGACTCTCTCTCATACATACATGTATATACGTGTATATATAAATATACATATTTACATATACATGTATATAAATACTCACGTGTGTACATATAACTGTGTATAGTTATATGTACACACGTGAGTATTTGTATACATGGGTCTAGTGACCTAGTAGGGGGTTTTGAAACAAGGACACATGCAATAGTGCAATAAATTTGGTGATGTGTAGAAACAGATCAAGCTATAATAAAGAAAATCCATTTATAATATCATGTAAATATATTATGTAATTATGCTTATGACATATATTATATATACAGTATTACATAGGGGGAAAAAACACAATAAAACCACCAAGTCAACTTTTATTTGAGAACACTATAACACAACTTTGAGGTATGTACAATAAATCTTGAATAAATAAAATAGTTTATTTTTGGTTGAAAAGCCTCAATACCAAAAGGACCTCGGTTATCAATTATCCTTATATACACTAACATATTTAATGTGACACCCATGAAAATTCCACCCGTTTACAATGGGTTAATTTAGGAATTTTATCAAACCGCTTCTAAGATTCATCTGAAAGAAGAGAAACACCTTTGAATTACTTTGAAGAAAATAATTACTATTTCCCAAACACCTTTGAATTACTTTGAAGAAAATAATTACTATTTCCCATAGGAAGCATCTGCCGTGTGCCCGGCATTGTGTGTTTCCACTTTGTTTTTTTTTTGTATCGTTCAGTCCTCGAAGCAAGCAGCCCTGTGGGGTAACTACAGTTGTCAATCCCACTGTAGAGACCGAGCGTGTCCATTGCAAAGTTTCGATAATGAACGGAATGTGCTCGTGTGGACAGAACCAGTTACCCAGACACGGGCTCTAAGCACAGGGAGAAATTTATTTGGTGAAACAGACACATGTGAAATCATCAGGAACAAAATATCGGTTAATAAACAGTGCTGTAAAAAGTAGGCTGGAGCTCTGCACCACCCTTCCCACTACAATAAATCTGGTGTCAGTAAAGATCTCAGCGTAAACAGCAACACAAGCATCAGACACACAAGAAGCTTGAACGCAAACAGACAGAAGCCAGCTCTCTGATTGCAAAGTGTGTGATATGCAAATTGATACAGAAGTGATAACAGAAGAAAGCTGGATCGCCAATAAAATATGAACAGATGCTCCATTTCACTGACGATCCAATAGCAACAAATAAAAATTACCTTGAAATTTCATTTGTCTTCGGTCGTTCTTGAAAAAAGACATAAAAAAAATCCGGTAACCTTTTCCATGTGGGTCAGCATGGGAATGAGCACTGATGGGCGGTTTCTGGATGATTTGACAAACCACATCAAAACGATCAAAATTTAAAATAGGCTCAGCCTTAACAGTCAAATCTGATTCTGCTATATTTACCGGAAAGAAGTAGATAAGTCAAAAAAAAAAAAAAAAAGAGAGAGAGAGAGAGATAAGTGCAATAATGTTCATTACAACATTATTTATATTAGAGGAAATTGGAATCGACCTGAATGTCCATCAAAGGAAATCTGTTAAATAAATTAGAGACATCTATACTATTCAGCTGTTAAAAAGAATGATGCAAATCCACATCTGCTGACCTGGAAAAATGTCCACAAGCAAACGATGCAGTTTGCACAATGGCCCGCGATATACGATCCCACGTGCACGTGCTTGTGGGAGAGGAAACTTACGAACGGGAACACCCAGGTTTCATTTTTATTTCTCACAGGTACGGGGTTTGGGTCACACCGGTTGGCTCCTTGACAAATATGTGCCCCAATCACTTTCCTGAGCCTGCTATCAAAGCCTGGTAGTGTTGAGGTGAGAAGTATATCCTATTTCCTTATTTGGGTGGTGTTTCTCACTTTCTTCTATTTAAAAACCCATGATATTTTGTTCCTAGTCAAAAAATGTGAAAGCCGTATAGCATTCAGTGTAATTCCCCAGAAGTTGGCATGGCGATGGAAAAACACGGTCCACTGTCTTGACCTGTGACTGACAATTTCAATACTAGTCTTGAGTAT
The DNA here is from genome assembly GCF_028749965.1 of Puma concolor. Lineage (NCBI taxonomy): Eukaryota > Metazoa > Chordata > Mammalia > Carnivora > Felidae > Puma > Puma concolor. The sequence goes on from NC_141678.1 coordinate 93,341,105, forward strand.
TTATGTAGAATTAAATAGCTTCTTTCCATATAACCCACAATTTTTCTGGTGGAATATTAAACCCGCATGGGTTCGTGACATAATTTGAAAAACTTAAATGTGTCTCCCGAGATGCAAATATTTTACGTGCAGGGCGAAATGATCACCTGTAGATCAGGTGCTCGCTGTGGGCCCCAGGGTGAGAAAGGAAAGCATTAGTACAGGGCCTGCTCGCCTACGCTGTGTGTGGGGAGACAGTTGTGATGCATATTTATAGATTTGCTTCTGCAAACAGAGAAGCGCCAGCCTTCTCATGCAGCAAATCTTATTTCCGATACAAATTTGAAAGTCTGTGAAGCATGATAATATTAACTCTGGGATCCATGACCTCCCATAAAACAAAAGGAGGATGAGTGGTAAGTTAAAAGATTCGAACGATGCCCGTGGACCGGCGCGCTCCCGTAATGACTGGGGAAGATTTATATGCTCTCTGTAGGTATAATTAGACACCCACAAACCCGTCTGACCCCGCCGGGGTGGAGAGATCGTCCGCTTTTTGTTTCAGCGGCCGAATCAATACTCGCACGTTTTACCACTGTGGAGTGAAATTGAGGAAATGAAAATCGGATAATTTTGTTCCCTGTGCAGTCTAGACAGAGGAGAGCCGTGTTAGCCTTTGACAGGAAGATCTATTTCCAGTTTCTCAAAAGGCTAGTGTCAATTTTGAAACTTCTCCTGTTATTGATTTCCAGTTTTGTTAAAAGGATGCTTTATTAGGAATATTAGTCCCAGGGACTGTGGGAAGCCCTCCTTCACAAGTAGGTGAGCATGTATTTTAATGTGGGGTCTGGGTGGGTTTAAATCGCAGAGCGCCTGGTGTGCTGGCCGGACCGTCTTCCCCAGTGAGACGGTCAGCCTCGTCCTCCGTAGCACCGTCCCCACGCCCGCGTGTGACCAATGGCGATTTGTAGAACTGTCCGTCGGCCATAAATATTTCAGAATCAGTTCGCTGACGTTTTGCAAACGCGTGTTCCCCGTGACAACACGGTGTTGGCACTGGGGCCTGCGAGGTTTTACATGTTAACGTGCTCAGACCAGGCATAGTTTATTGAACCACACTGCGTATTGAGTGAATAGAGTTTAAGGAAACATTCCCACCGTCGAGTTTGGCGGTCGCTGGGAGACGAGTTGGCGCTATCCCACTCACCCTGAAATGTTCCGTGGTCTGGGTGCCCTGCTCTGATTTGCCACAAACCACCTCCCACCCAGGACTCACAACCCTGTATCAAAATCTCCTCTTTCCTTACTTCTGCCTCTTCCCTGAATTGTGAGTTCCTTCAGAGAAAAGGCGTTTTCACTTCTCTAGATTGCTTGGGCTTCTCCTAGCGCCTGGTGCAGAGTAAGATTCAGATACCGTTCATCAACAGTAAAGCTGTCTCGCTGTCCATCGCATCATATCGCGAGGCATTCGGCTTGGAGAATATATTTGGTTTGTTACCAAATCTCATCTGTGCATTTGTACACTTTGCTCCTGAGAAACAAAAGACTGCAGGATCACAAGAATTTTAAGTAGCCAGTTACACCCTATCTTAATCCGTGCCGGCTGCTGAAACCAAAAACCACCACGGGGGCGCCCGGGTGGCTCAGTCAGTCAAGTGTCCGACTCTTGGTTTCCGCTCAGGCCATGATCTCATGGTTGCTGAGTTCGAGCCCTGGGTCAGGCTCTGTGCTGACAGCACGGAGCCCGCTTGGGATTCTCTCCCTCTCCCCCTCTCTCTGTTGCTCCCCCACCATGCATGCACGTCCTCTCTCTCAAGAATAAATACACATTAAAAAAAAAGAAACACCACAGACTGGGTGGCATAAATGGCAAACATTTATATCTTACAGCTCCAGAGGCTGGAAGTCCAAGATCAAGCTGGCAGGGAAGTCGGTTTCTGGAGGAGGCCGTCTTTGGCTCGCGTGACAGAGAGGACACGGAAGGTCTCTTGTGACCTGGAAAAGAGTACCTACCCCATTCCTGGTGGCTCAGTGTCAAGACCTAATCACCCCCCCAACATCCCACTTCCTACCATCACCTTGGGGGTAGGACTTCAATGCAGTCACAGACACTCAGTCTATAGAAACACTGTTGTCCAGAAGAACTGTTTTATACCATTTTGGTGTTGGCCGCTACAGGATAAAGACGGGATAACTATGTTAACATTATTAATAGTACGAACCACTGAAAGCATAAAGAAGATGTTTCTTTCCTCCAATTCTTTCATTGCACTCTTTAATAAGTAGTTAAGTTCATAAACAAATTCCCCCGGGCCGTGGAATCCCTTAGAAAGAGGATTTATACAGAAGGTTGTGGGTAAGTCTGCTTGAGAAGAAAGATTTATGCAAACCATCATCTGTTTTCTTTTGTCCCCAAAGAGACATGACTTTGTTTTCTGCAGGAACAGTGAGACAATATGGACCGCGGAGCCACCGCCCTTACGACAGTAACCGTTCGCCAACGGGATTTTATTCACGCACGAATTAACGAGCGCTCCAGAAGCGCGGTGCCGACCACGCAGTTGGGACAACTTCCTGCGCTTGGCGGTGAGCCTCTCCGTCCCAGGGCTGCCCAGATACCACTCCTGGGCGACGTGAAAAATGGAGCAGAAATGAGTGTGTGGACGGTATGGATCATTTCCACTTGTATCTATTTGAACTCATGAGCGTGGTAAGCCACCTTGGCTAAAACGCGGCTCTCGACAAGCTGTTGTGAATTTATGTTAATTGAAAACCCTAAACCTTGCTCCTCTAATCGCATCTATTTATTTACCTAATGTGGCGGCTAGTGAAGATGCTTCCTCTCAAGTCCTGAGCTGAACCAAAATCTAACTAATCCTTGTTTTTGTTTTGTTTTCTAATTTTCCGTGCTGCTGCCTGTAAGCACTTCCTTCCAGCTCATGGTCAAATTCTGTTACATGCACTAGCACTTGGAAGGTTAGGCACGCCCTCCCTACAGGCACGTCCCGGAGGCCCAGTGGTTTCTCTCTGATGCAGATTTTGGCTCCTCACCTGCTAGTCACGAAGGTTCCACAGGGCCTGGTACATTACTTGAATGACAGTGTTAACGTGGTTTCATTCTTCGTGTTACAAAATAAGGCTATTCTTGCAATCTGTTTTTATTGGGTCTTTTTAAACATCAGAAGTTCTGGTGAGTCCCGTGGTTAAGAAGTATATTTGCATGAGGGTCACATTCTTCTAGCAAATTGCTGTCTAGCAATTCAAAACGTGGTTGTATTTTTGCTTTTGTCTCCCACGTCTTATTTCAGCATCAAAACTCCCTCTAAAGACCCAGGAAGGGGACCGCGGCGGGGACAGTTTGTAAGAAGCAAATGCTAAGACGGGAAGAAACTTCTCCCTTTGGGGGATCAATCATAGAAACTACAAAATAAAACTTTCTAATTTGGGACCAGACACTTTTCCTGTATGGTCTGAGGACCCAAAAGAATGAAAGACAATTGAAAGGTTTTCTTTTTTTCTTTTCTCTTTTTTTTTTTTCTGTCTGTGTAACTGCTCTTCTTTCTTGCCCTGAAAATCACTGACGTAGCAGATGGGGCATTGTTTGGGAAATGCCGTGCAAGTGATTCTGGGTTTTTGATTTAATCTAATTCCCGTGTTTGCCTTCGAACGTTCCTGACCATAGTTGCCGCGAGATGGATGTTCACTCACCACCCACCCCACTCCGGGTGACGGGACCTGGCCAAGGAAGTATCACAGGAAGAGAAGAGACTTTCACCCAACTAAGCCGCTAGCAACTATGATGACACCGTCAGGACAAACGTTTCAATCTGTCAGTTCTGTCGTCAAAACTAAGGGATTTGACCAAATTTGTTCTTCCTTCTTTGAGGGCGATTCTCTGAGAGCGTATGTCCTTTTATTGTAGAAATGACATAGAACATAATCCTTACTGCTCTTAAACCAGATCATCTTTGTGTGTGATGGGCAGAATTCCTGAATTTAATGACATTCTTTAAAGTAACTTCCATTAACAGGAAGTGCCAACCACACGAGGCTCCTAAAGTCAACAAAAAAAATTTTTTTGAACCAAAAAGGGACATGTAGGGGTTTACTTTGGAAAAACAGGTTTACGACTTGGTCAATGACATTTTTCAGTTACTGTCTTAAGGATGGTGGCCTGTGGTGAGAAGTTCAGCCTTCATACTTTCTTGAAGCAACACATATATTGACGTTTAAAAACGTGGCAAGTTTTCTTTGTCAAGTATTTTAAAGAAATGAGTTTTTAGCACAGAATGGTTTATAGCACAAACTGTTGTTAAAGGTAGTTTGTAACCATGCCATTGTCTCCATTCACACCCAGAGCCCTGTTCTGCGGGGCTCCAGACGCAATGATTCACTGCTCATGGCAGCCCAGGACCCTGGCCAGTCAGCTCCTGCTTTCCAGCATCAGGATGAACCATCCGGAACATTCTTTAAGTAGATCTTGACATGACATGCTGTAATGGCTCAAACTGCTGCATGAATAGCATGCACTTTATAACAGACCTTATTATGCAATTACACAATAGTCCGTAACATCTCCTTACAGACTATAGAGTAAATAATATGCATTTAAAAAGTCCATAATTATGTCATTACATGATAATCTCTAATTAAGGGCCATTGGGTAAATACATAATTGGGGAGTTTTAAAGGTCCATTGTAAAGTATTCCAAAAAAAAAAAAAAAATGTGATTGCAATACAAGAAGACAAAAAGAAAGAGACCCGTTCTCAGCATATTTTGAGATTTTAGTGAATTTCACTGAGTCCTGATCCAAGCAGCACGGGAAGAGCGTTTCCGTCTCCCTCGCGCGGGTCCCGGTGGCGTCCGTCCCCTCGGGTGGCTTCTGTCACCTCCGGAGCCTCCCGCTCCGAGCGCCGGTGCGCAGGTGCACGCAGGGGAGCACAGGTGTCCGCGCAGCCCCGCGCTCTGCCTTCCCACAGCTTCGCGAGCCCCGGAGCAGCCCTGCCTGCTTCCCTGCCCACCTGCCCACAGGCACCTGCAGAGGGTCCAGGCTTCCTCCCGCAGCATCTCGGCTACACGGTTCACACCGCCAGCACGGCCGGTACCCGGCGGAGGGATGTGAGGGGGAGCACAGGTGTGCTCACCGCCCCCGCCCCGGGCTTTGCGGCAACTCGGGGGCGGCGCCCACGGCGCAATTCTGAGTGTTGGAGGAAGAAGCGGGTCCTGCGACATTTGCAGCCACAGCCTGAGACTGAATGCGAGAGCGGACTTGGGATGGACATTTGAGGGCCAGCGCCAGCTCGGCCCTCCATCCTCCCCGCCACCTTCTCCAGGAGCCCCCGAGCCGTCACCAGCCCAGGCCCCTCCTTTCTTGCCACCTAGTCCTTCTGTTTGCCCAGAGATGGCCCCTGTCCCGAGTCCGCCAGCTCGGACTGGAGCCCCCCACCCAACCAAGGGCAGGAAGAGCTGTCTTCCCAACCCCCCACGCCAGTATCCTGAAGCGGGGCCTGATGGCCGCACCCGGGAAGCATCTAGTGTCTAAAATCTTACCGCATCTCTGATTTTGTACCTCAGTCACCGAGTCAAAGTCGAAAAGAAAAGAAAGGAATCCGGAGTTGAAGCTACAAGAGCCATTCGTCTCTGTAGGGCTTTTCCAGAGCCGCGTGACAAGAGACCATTCAAAGAGTTTCCCCAAAACCAGCAGAACGTGTTTCCTCACAGCTCCGGAGGCCACAAGTCTGACATCAAGGTGTTGGTGGGCCTGGAATCTTCCGAAATCACCAGTCCGTCCGTGCCTCCCCTGCTCCGGAGGCTACTGGCTGTCTGCTGTCCTTCTCGTCTGCACGCGGCCCTTCTGTCTCGTGTGTGCCAGGCGTCCCTCTTCTTCTGAGGATGCCGGTCACTGGGTTAGGGCCACCCTTGGCCCGTTCGCCCTCGTTGTCACTTGACCACACCCGCAGAGTCTCTTCCAAGGAAGGGCATAGCCTGTCTCCAGCTGGACGTGAACTTTTAGGAGACGCCCTCCGCCCTCCCTGTCTTCCCAAAAAACAGATTCTGTTTGACCCACAGTAGAGATGAAACCAGGTCTCCGGGGCCCGCATCTGATTCAAGGCAGACCCACGTCCCTGCTTTCATCCGGGATCATGTAGGCACCCACTTGTAGTGTCTCCTCCACAGAAAACAACAACAACAACAACAACAAAAGGATTAATTTCAATACCTGATACAGTCCTGGAACTGACTAGGCTTTGGGAGACGTTTCTGCCGAGGGTCGGGCCAAGGCCACACCACCTCTTTAGACCTTCCTAAACGAGCTTGACCTGCTGGAACTGGGCCACATTTTGGGATGCACTCGGCTCGGCAACCCCTGGTGGGGATTCACGGGGAGCACAGGGGCCCCAGAGCCGCCTGCACTACCGAGGTCATCGTGCCGGTGGGCTGCAGAAAATCACGCCTGCCATATTTAACCAAAGGCTATTGTGATCCATCCAGGAGAAGCAGAAGATATAAGCGACACAAAAGACGAATAGAAGCCCTTTCACTGGGGAATTGGTGGCCAGTGAGGTTGTTAGAGAAGCTCTCTAGACGCTGCGGCCTGTCTTCAACCCACATGTAGAGAGTTACCGCTAGGCAAGTCCGGGAGCAAAACCTTTTGTCCGCCACAAATTACGTCACTCCCTGTGTCTTGAAAAAGCCCCTTCCCGGGGTAACCTCAGTTCATTTTATTACGCACTCAACTAGGAGCTGTTTTTAGATTTGTAACGTGAGCCAGGAACAGGGGAAATCGTCATCTCCCTGGCCCCAAATCGACTCTACACGTTTTTCAAAACGCATCCTCGACAGAGCCTGAAGCCCCACTCGGTTGAAAACGGTTACTTCATCCTCCGAGAAACAATGAAGGGCACTAAATTATCTTTCGTGTAGGAGAATTATCCTGGACTTTGGTGATAAGGTACATTAGTAACTAAGGGACATTTTTGATAAAACTAATTGCAACAGATTTAAATAGAAGATGCAGAAGGTCCGTTACAAGGGTCCCCGTGCACTCGTCTCGAGGTGCCACTCCGCCCCCCCCCCCCCAAGCACCACGGATCTGGTCTCCATCTCTAGACACTTGTAGTTTCGAGGGTGTTAGGTAAGTGGAATCGTGCGGTCTGTAAGCTTTTGAGACTGGCTTTGTCGCTCAGCGTAAGGGCCCGGGATCCATCCAAGTGCCCTGTGGATCTAGTCTGTTCCTTTTCATCCCCGAGCGGAATTCCGTGCGTGGGCGTGCCGCACTGGGTGGCACTCAAATGCAGAAGGACAGCCAGGTCGTTTCCAGTTTGGGGCTATTATGATTCAAACCGGTGTGAACATCCCTGTACAGATTTTTGTGTGAGCGGGTTTCCGTTGTCCTGGGATAAATGCCTTGAGTTCACTGCCAGGTCACGTGACTGTTGCATGTTTGGTCCTTAAGAGAATTGCCAAACTGCTTGCCAGAGCGGCTTCGCCTTTTTACATCCGCACTGTCGTGAAGGCCAAATCCCGTCTGGTTTCCTGCATTTTTTAACCCTTCCACGGGTTCCAAGCTGCTTGCCCGTGATTTATGCCAAGTCATATAAATATTCTAACTGGTTGAGCTCGTGGAAATCTTCCATCACATCATTTTAATCGAGGAGGACAGTTTCTAGATGTGAATAAAATACGTATTTAGATAACTTTGTTGGGACAACACGCTTCCAGAAATTTGTAGTTTGAATCTGAGACGATATGGTTAGGTTATAAAAAGATGAGTTGTTTGTCATACGTGTTGGCAGGTTTTTTATCTTGAAAACTTGTGGCTCATGTGTAGGCAAAAATAAAATGGCTAAAATAGGGAAGTAAAAATAGATAATTTAGGGCGCCTGGGTGGCTCAGTCGGTTAAGCGTCCGACTTCGGCTCAGGTCATGAGCTCACCGTTTGTGAGTTCGGGCCCCGCGTCGGGCTCTATGCTGACGGCTCGGAGCCTGGAGCCCGCCTTGGATTCTGTCTCCTCTCTCCGCTCCTCCCCTGCTCACGCTCTGTCTCTCTCTGTCTCAAAAAACTAAATAAAATATTTTTAAAAATTTAAAAATAGATCATTTATGCGTGTATGTCCATTATTTTGTCAGTCTTACCATGCAAGGCTGAGGAGACTTTTACTCTGCGTGTCGGGTCTGTGACTTGAGTCTTCATAAGCTTACTTGTAACCCTGCGATGTGCCATCGGTAATTCACCAGCCGAGTTTGCTGATCATAGTCAAAATTTGGAGACGCTGGTGAGGCACTCACGGAACAAGATTCTTCTATTATTTTAATAAAAATTTTCAAGTCTCATACAATTTTTGGCACATACTGGCACCATTTTTTTACCCAACCAATTAAAAATTCTTATTAAGGCCACCTGGGTGACTCAGTCTGTTAAGCGTCTGATTCTCGATTTCAGCTCAGGTCATCATCTCACGGTTTGTGAGTTCAAGCCCCGCATCACGCTCTGTGCTGACAGCATGGAGCCTGCTTGGGATTCTCTCTCTTCTCTCTCTGCACCTCCCTGGCTCATATGCACGCTCTCTGTCTCTCCGTCTCACTCTCAAAAATAAATACACAAACATTTCAAAATGCTTATTAATATTGATGGAACTTTTAAACACTTTCATTTCATAGAAATGAAATCATCTTTTGCACTCCTGTTTTTCAGGTTTGCTTTTATGACTTTAATAAAAATGCCAGCCTTAGGATAATGTGGGTAAGTGGCATAGTCAGAATTGGGGGTGAACACATAGAACTGCCACAGGGCAGGTCTGAAACCCCGAGGGTGGGATGGTGTGTGTGGCGTGAACCAGAGGCAGGCCTGGCTGGCGTTGGGGTCCATGAGTAAGTCACAGAGAAGGACCAGAGCCCATCAGGTAATCCTGGGAGTCAGTGGACATGGGTAAAAGAGTTTATGTTTCACATGGTTTGAAAGCAACAAAATGAAAGGATTGTGTACGCTCAAAAACGGACACAAAACATTTAGCCATGCATAATTGCAATAAAGAAAGTTAATTTTGATGACGGTGCTTTCTTTCTCAACTTAAAGCTGGTCTTTACTAGCTGCGATTTGTTGACAATTTTCTGAACACAGTGATCAAGGTATATGTGTATTTGTGTGTGCAAATACGTTTACATATTTATTTCTGTTTCTTTAGTATATGAAGAAGGTAGTTTCATAAATATTTACATGCTTTCAAGCAATATGATGGAAATCAAATTCATTTTTAAAATATACAATTCAAATGTTTAAGTTTATTTATTTTTTAAATTTTTTAATGTTTACTTTTGAGAGAGAGAGACAGAGCATGAGCATGGGAGAGGCGGAGAGAAGGAGAGACACAGAATCTGAAACAGGCTCCAGGCTCTGAGCTGTCAGCACAGAGCCCGACGCGGGACTCGAACTCATGGACTGTGAGATCATGACCTGAACCAAAGTCGGTCACCCAACTGACTGAGCCACCCAGATGCCCCTCTCTCTCTCTCTCTCTCTCTCTCTCTCTCTTTTTTAATGTTTATTTATTTTTGTGAAACAGAGTATGAGTGGGGGAGGGTCAGGGAGAGAGGGAGACACAGAATCCGAATCAGGCTCCAGGCTCTGAGCTGTCGGCACAGAGCCCGACGCGGGGCTCGAACCCACGAGCTGTGAGATCATGACCTGAGCTGAAGTCGGACGCTCAACTGACCGAGCCGCCCAGGCGCCCCTAAATGTATTTTTAAATTATAAGATTGAACATCTTTCAAAGGAGTAACAGTGCTTTCGGTTTTTGTCTCTTGGCTCAGTAAACAAAAAGTGCTCTCGTACGACGCCTACTCTCTCCTTTGCTGGCTGCTCTGAAAAACCCCTGACTGTCCACACACGGTCCTTCTCTGCAGGAAGTGCTGAGGGTTCAAGTGTTAACTAAACACATTGCCACTCAGCTCCCACTCAGTAGGGGCGCTCACGTCACAACGGGTGTCCCCATTCGAGGAGCTTAGATCCAATTTCTTTTTTATTCCAATAAATCCATTCTGGGTATTATTTTGAGGCTCAGTCCTGCTTCATGCTGCGTTTTCTTTCATCTTTTTTTCTTTTTTTTATCCCAACTGCTGAGTCATCCTTCATGTTGAATTTATAGGATATCATGATCTCTTAGCTAGACTCGCTCCTAATTCTCTCTCAGGATCATGTCAAAAGATGTCATTCTTTGCAGCCTAACGTTTTCAAAGCACGCAGGTATTTAAGAGAAGATACGCTGTAAAAATAATTTCAACAAACAGGGAGGGAACAGGTATCTCGGTAACTAGGCGGCAATCCATCTGGGTAAAATTTTGCTTCTCTGTGCTTTTCTCATTCACCAAAGGATTTTAGGCAGCATACAAAAATGTAAAAATTACAAGAATGTGAAAGTGAGGGAGAAATTGAGGAGAAAGGAAAATAAATGTAGAGCAGTGAAATGAGCCACAGGGAAGATTGATACCCGAACCAGATGCCCTAAGATCTCGAACACTCTCCAAGGGGGGTCATAAATTTCACTCGGAATGCCCTAGCATCCAAAAAAAGAATGACATGGAACAGATTAAAGATTCCCAATATCTAAACGATAAAGACACATCAGTTGCTCAGGGGAAGGGCAAATACTGAGACGAGACATCATCGGCGTCCTCGGCCGGCCCCACATCACATGCACTACCCTCCCAACGCTCTTCAGTGAATAACATCATGAATTTGTTAAAGCTGATTTTTAAAACGCCTCTTCATGCCAGAAACGGTTTTCCAACCACAACCAAATAAGAGGAATTGAGTAAAGGAAAGATACTTTGTAAGGTGTGAAATTAACGCAACCCAGGTAAGTGACCCTCTATTGTCCTGGCTTATTTTACAAGGAAATTTGAGTACATCCTTCAGGAAATCCACCAAAATAATATTTTTTTTCACCATTAATAAACAGGATTCTACTCCACATCAGCACAAAAAGGAGAAGATTTCCTCCGAAAGCAATCAGGGTTCCCTCCCAAAACACAAGCAAATAAGAAACGAGAGACCCAAATTTCTACATATAGATGAAAACTGCAATCAACTTAGTCCAGGAAAATGTTATGAAGGTGTTTGTCATGTATTTCCTTGACTCTAATGTGCACACGTTGTCAGATTCTGAATCGTCTGTGAGCAGGGGAAACTTACGCTGCGTCAGAAGAAACTCACCTGCTTCCGGGCAGAGAAGTCAGTATGACATAGTTTATAGTTTTCATTGCTGTTTTTAGCCTGGGGTGGACACTCTCTGTTCATTTGATCTTCACCCCATTTGTGGCATTTGTATTGGCAACACTACATGCAGTTGAATTCTAAATCAGGTTTGCATCCCTAATTGTTGCTTAAAACGACTTCGAGAGTATTTCCCCACGATGCAGCCCTTCAATAAAAAGACACTGTGTATGAAGCAAATTGCCCTTGTAGCTGTACAGAGGATTCTCCCAGGCATCACATACTTGGTTCATCTCCAAAAATGCATTATTGAACTACAAAGTACAGTCATCACTAGATTATTTGACTCCATAAAAGTAGGAACTGTGTCTGCTTTGCTCATCATTGCAGTCTTGGGTCTTGAAAATGTGCCAGACTCATGGGAGATGCCCAGGAATATGGTTGCTAGATGTTCTTCTTTTCCCCCCTACAATAATTTCATCAAACTCATGCTTTCTCTCTCATAAGAGTCACTATGTCATTTTCACCCACTCTTCCCTCCTTGAATTTTATCAAAAGCCTGGGATGGGGACTTCAGGTAAGAGGATGATCACTGCTTTCCATGCACTGGCCCACTCAGCAGAGGACTGATGGCCTACCGCTACCATGAACCCATTACCCCATGGAAGACCGGTTCTCCATAGTTTGACAAATAATGCTCACGTCCTGCAATGGTGACATCTAACCAATCCAGCATCCAGCACAGGTGGACTTTCTGAATGAAGATCCTCTGTGTGTCAGTGTTAATCTTCTTCCAAACTGTCCCAATCTCGGGTTCCCAACCCCATGCTTAGCTCTATCAATTCTTCCAAACACTCAACCTTCAGAGAACCAACGGGTTTCAGGAGTATGAAATATTGGAAATTAAATGTTTTAAAATCAGTGATCTAAACTTTCAACTGGAGAAATAGGGAGAGTGAGAAAAAAAATCAAACAAGTCCAAAGAAGGAAAACAAGGAAGACAAAAGGTGAGATCAATGTAATGGAAAGCAAACATAGAAGTCAAAAACTTCCAAAGAGCAGAGTTGTCTCTAAGAAAATACTATTAAAATTATAAACACAGAGCAAGACTATTAAAGAAAACCAAAAAGACAAATGACAAGTACCAGAAATGACAAAGGAATAACGCTATAGATCAATAATTAAAACGGAGAGGGAATATTTTTAACAGATTTTATATTAAGGAAGTATACAATTTAAATAAAATGCACATTTAAACAAATCTGATTTAACAAAACTGATGGGGAAAAAATTTACTTTTGAAAATGGATGAGGCACCTGGCTGGCTCAGTCAGTAGAGCATGTGACTCTTGATCTCAGGGTCATGAGCTCAAGCCCCATGTTGGGCACAGAACTTAAGAAAGGAAGGAAGGAAGGAAGGAAGGAAGGAAGGAAGGAAGGAAGGAGGAAAGGAGAGAAGAAGGGAAGGAGGGAGGGAAGGAAGGAAAGAAGGAAGGAGGAAGGAGGGAAGGAGGGAGGGAAAGAAGGAAGGAAGGAAGGAAGGAAGGAAGGAAGGAAGGAAGGAAGGAAAATATATGAAGGAGTTAGGTAGTCAGTTTACAAAAGGACCTGTCCCAATTGATAATAGGCACATTGTTACTCATCAGGGAAATTAAATTCATGGTGACTATCACTCTGCTACCAACAAAAATCATGGCACATGCAAACAATGAAATATGGCACAACAGTATAAAAGAGCTGCTACCATAGACATAAGGTTGAATAAAAGAACCTGGAAATGAAAGGATTCATACTGAGTAATTGCATGTATATGGTAGTCGAGAATACCAAACCAAATCTGGAGTAGAAGGGACCACGACAGAGGGAATGTGGGTGGGTCAGTGTTAATGTGACAAGGCACAGTGAAACTTCTGGAGTGGTGACACTCTGCTAGGTGGTATGGGGAGAAAACAGTCTCTAAATGTCTCGGGTTTCCATGCATCTTCCTTGCGGAGGAATGACTACTTTTGTTCCACACCGTCCTTTCAAGGATACTGATAGGATGAGCAGTCTTGGAAAACAGAGATAGTGTCCCCCCCGGAACAAAAAGAAGGCACACCACCTATGCATTAGAAAGATGCAGATCTACCAAGGTCAAGATTTCTCTCAACACAACCCATGGTTTGTGCAGGCATCACCCTTCACAATAGGACCCTTCATACTGGTCCACATTGGTAGGAATCGGGGCTCAGAGAAGGAAACTCTTGCTGACACTCTGGTTAATGCACTTACTGTGAGTGATAAACCGTCCTTCATCTCTGATCAGGAGTCTCGTGTCTTCTGCCAGCATCTATGCAACTGTGGCAGGGAAACTTGTTAGCTTGTATGTAGGGTAAAATGTCAAAGTCTTCACCATTCTTGCCAAAAGGCGGTCTCTGGCTGCATAAATGTGGACAATTAGAATCTGTGCCCTTTACTATATACTACTCATACCTCAATGAAAGGCAGCTTTAAAAATGTTAACGACAACAACAAAATGCTTAGTGCCTGTTGATAACTCCTATTACCTAGAAAACCTGGGGCCTGCATTCAAACGTGTAGATGAGATCCCCTAAATAATTCTTTGGTGTCCTACGTTTATCATTTTTGGGTCTGGACATTATTGGGCACAATTCCTTCTAGAGAAAAGACTGAAATTATATTGTATGGGTATTTACATACTGTATCAATTATATATTAAACCTTAATATTTAAATATATTGATTGATTCAACTCCAGTGTTTTTACAAATTCTAGGCTCTGTGAAACCTTTGTCTTTTTTGTTTTTTGTTTGTTTGTTTGTTTGTTTTTTGAGAGAGAGAGGGACAGAGAGTGAGAGAGAGACAGAGAGAGAGATTAGGGCTCAATCTCACAACCGTGAGATTATGACCTGAGCTGAAATCGAGTCAGACACTTAATCAACCGAGCCACCCAGGCGTCTCAACCTTTCCTTTTTTAAAAGAAATGAATATATGATAACAAACATAACATTACTATGCCAGTGGGAAAAAATGTGTAACTTTGTATATAAACAGCCAAGTAAGCAATCGTATTATTTTCTCTTATCATCCACAATGTTATCCAGGGGATTAAAATCACACTAACATTTTCCTTTATTAAACTAATAATTTTGGAAGCTCAGCAAGAGAAAAAAATGCTGCGGAATTATAATGGAAATAATAGTACCTTTCTTTTTCAAACAGATTAAGGCAGCTTGCAATGAAAAAAAGAATGTGATTGTGCACCAGGGAATATCTAGCATTAGAATTCCAATTTCATAATTTGAAGGCTTGGTTTAAGCAGACAAATGATTTAAAGCTTTTTGGCTCTGCTCAGTTTCCTATCACAACTACGAAGTTCTAGCTAATATTCTTAGGAGGTTCACACAAGCACAGCCCTGATGTGTCTTTCATATCATTAGGCACAAACTCCCTCACCACGAGAAATGTGAATCAAAGTCTACGTCTTCCTTGTGATTTGGAAATGAACTCTCATGAATCACTGGGAATGAATTACAAGGAGCTCACAAGATAGGTGATGAGCATTTATAGAGTATGCTTAGTGATGTATCATTTGCTTTTTAAATGTCGTGAATAGCAAGAAAATTTTTCTAAGCAATATCACCATGTCTGCAACTCCTCGCTCAACACAAAAAAATGCTTTACTTCTGTATTTCTGATTAAGAGTTAACTCTTGTAGGTGCACCTGGGTGGCACGGTTGGTTGAGCCTCCGATCATGATCAGCTCAGGTCATGATCTCAGGGTTCGTGGGTTTGAGCCCCACGTCGGGCTCTCTGTGCTGACAGCTCGGAGCCTGGAGCTGCTTCTGATTCTGTGTCTCCCTCTCTCTCTGCTCCTCCCCCTCTTGTTCTCTCTCTCTCTCTTTCCCTCTCTCTCTCCCAAAAACAAATAAATGTAAAAATGAAAGACTTAACTTTTGTAAAATTCTGAAATATAAGACCTTTATAAGGTCAAAGAAACCATTTTATACTTTCTTTCTTCTTCAGTTAAATATAATACCCGTCCCACTCTCTGTCTCAAAAATAAATAAACATTAAAAAAAATTTTAGGGGTGCATGGGTGGCTCAGTCGGTTGAGTGTCCAGCTTCTGCTCAGGTCATGATCTCACAGTTTGTGGGTTCAAGCCCCGCATCGGGCTCTGTGCTGATGACTCAGAGCCTGGAGCCTGCTTCGGATTCTGTGTCTCCCTCTCTCTCTGTCCTCTCCCACTCATGCTCTGTCTCTCTCTCTCTCTCCTTCAAAAATAAATAAAAACATTAAAAAAAATTTTTTTTTTAATTTAAAAAGGGGCACCTGGGTGGCTCAGTTGGTTGGGCATCCAACTTCAGCTCAGTTCATGATCTCACAGTTTGTGGATTCGAGCCCCATGTCGGGCTCTGTGCTGACAGCTCAGAGCCTGGAGCCTGCTTCAGATTCTGTGTCTCCCCCTCTCTCTGCCCCTCCCCTGTTCACGCTCTGTCTCTCTCTGTCTCAAAAACAAATAAACATTACATATAATACCCGTCCTCATCATAACAGCTAATATATTTGGTGCACTTTACATTTTAAAAGTCATGTCATAGCATCTTTTGAAATTCACAAACTCCTTTTAAAGCCTGCCAAGATAAAAGAGGATGTTGTTTCTAGAACCTTTGCATACGGGCACACTGATGTCCACACAACTTGAGTAACTTGCCAAAGGTGTGGCCGCTGTAACCCTCGTGATCTGCACCACACCTCCCCCCTCCACTGCTACGCCTCTCCAGAGCCCTGTTCCTGCACTGATCACTGACCCCTGCCCCTGCAGCAGGCAATGTGCTAAGACAGGAGCGGCCAGGAGCATGAAAGGGCCAGTTCCGGATTCCCAGCCCCGCTCAATGCCCCTGTGGTATCCAGGTTTTCTTGCAGGAAACTGAGCCTTCGTCCCATGTCGACTGTGTGTAGATGGTGTGTGGATTTTTTTTTAATGTTTATTCATTTTTGAGAGAGAGAGAGACAGAGCCTGAGCCAGGGAGAGGCAGAGAGAGAGGGAGACACAGAATCCAAAGCAGGTTCCAGGCTCTGAGCTGTCAGCACAGAGCCCGACGCGGGGCTCGAACTCACAAACCGCGAGATCACGACCTGAGCCGAAGTCGGACGCTTCACCGACTGAGCCACCCAGGCGCCCCTGGTGTGTGGATTTTGTTGCAGCCTGAGTTCACGCTTTTACGCAGGAATGTTACCCTTTCCCAGCAGGCATGCTCAGGAGGAGGGTCCATTAGTTAAGCTGGCCGCTCTGGAGTCCTGAGAAAATGACTCGAGGGAGGCAGGAGGCATAGGGGCAGCACTTGGACACCACAGTCTTGCTCTGAGACATTTTCTGTGCTTCTTGCTCTCAAACCAGCCCTCCAGATCTTTCCAAGGCAGACTTCCATCCTACGGAAAAGTCCACATGCTCTAATAACCCCCCAAATTCCCTCGTCCTTCATTTGACAAGAGGTGGTTCTGTTACTTTCCACCCAGGATCCTACCCGGCAAAGGAGTCTTGCAGGACCCGGGAGACATGTGATTTCTGCCCAGTGCCCCGGGTGTCCTCTCCTGACCTTTCATCTCAAACCTGGACACCAGCCCTATTCGCACACAGAGCGGCTGCCCGTCACTTAAGGATTAAAAAGTCAAGTAACACAGGCCCTTGTCTTATGCAAAACCTGCAGTGCCTTCCTTGTTAGTGAAGAACAGGGGTATTTTAGTGTACAAACGCTTGCCCTGGGCAGTGCTGGGTCTTTACGCATTTTAGCTCACATTCAGAAGCATCACAGCCAGAAAGGACGATCACGTGAAATCGGTCATTATTTTTATTTAGTTTTTTTGGTCAAGGTTATATCCTTCCAGCTAGCTAGCATGCAGTGAGGGTTCTGTTAGTTTCAGGGGGACAGGACAGCAATTTGTCACTTCCATACACCAGCTGGTCCTCAACACAAGTCCCCTCCTTAATCCCCATCCCCCGCCTCCCCTCTGATAACCCTCATCGTTCTCTACAGTTGAGTCTGTTTCTTGGTTTTCCTTCCTTTTTTCCCTCTCTCCTCATTTGTTTTGTTTCTGAAAGTCCTCATGTCGGTGAAATCATATGGTATTTGTCTTTCCTGGCTGATTTATTTCGCTTGGCGTAATAGTCTCCAGCTTCACCTGTGCCGTGGCAAACGGTAAGATTTCATTCTTTTTCGTGGCTGAATTATATTCC